>NW_021680378.1:706169-726791 GCF_001412515.2 Diachasma alloeum | reverse complement strand
TGCCCGGTGGCCTGGCGTAGTGGTTAAGGCCGTTGCCTCACAACGGATAGGTTCCAGGTTCGATTCCTGGCCGGGTAGAATGGTGATTTGGTCATATTCAACTCTACCATTCGTTAATAGTTAACGAATCTCGTTTGGAATAAATGAATCATTCTATCAGTGCAGGTCAATGACTAATGTGTTCTCAAATTTACGTCGAATCCAAAATTTCTGTGACTACCCGATATGTATGTGGCGAATAAACAATGAGTTGAAAAAAGAATGTTGAAAACACAATGTGTCGAATAGACCGGTTGATGAAAAATATTGTGTTGAATAGACTGTGTTGAGTTGATGTGTTGAGATGAATTTGCATAGTGCAAAATGGTCTTGCCACCATCATCATATCTGAGAAAAAAAGAGTTTCCTTTGTTATCTTATCGTGACAGATGGAGTATTTTGTGTCATTATGTCGCGTGATTATGTTGGAGATGACCTTTCTCGAGATACGACTGATGTCACATCATTCAGCCAACGAATCAAAGTGACTGACGACACAAGCCAGACATGGAGAGTGACACCTGACGACTTAGGTAACGCCTCCTCGACACCTGGGCAACTTGTTGGAGGTCTTTTTGCCGAGTAGGTGCTTCCTAACAAGCGAGTGTCTCGTTGTGGTGGTGGTTTTTTTTTCTCAACACCCCACCAGTCATCTGCTTTTTCCCACTGGTGGTATTACACACACCCACATTCTCTGATGACGAGAGAAGTGATGAGGGAGATCTGATAAATAGTTGTGCCTCCATTCGTGGGTACCTCCCCAACACCCACGTGCTAATGTAGTCGAGGTTTCACATCATCGTGGGTATCTGGAGTATATCGTGGAAAATGCCGTCATCGTGTTCTTGGGGAGAGAACAGAAAGGAACATGATCGTTTTGGGTATTTATGAACAGCAGATGATGTCTTGTTTTTTTTTTGGGGTCCTAAGGTGAGTTGTTCTCTGGTCATTGTTTAAGAATTCGCAACGTGTTAGTTTTGTTTTTCTCTTGTTGCAGAATATCGGCAGTTGGCATTCGAATAAACATCACAATTGAAATGAGCCTAGGTGCTTAAGGCATCATTCATCATTGTCCATTGGATTTGGTTCTTTGTGAGAGATTCGTGATGCGAATATATGTTTTTTTGATAGAGCGTTCCTTTGATCGGTTTCGAGGATGATAACCATCGGATATTCCAATGGCATTTTCGACAGTGGCGGAGTAGCTTTTGACCTTAAGCCATGGACAAAATTGTGATCATCATTCAATGGGGAATGTTGGGGACTTTATGATGGTGCTGAAAATATTTTGCGCCAAGTGTTTGGGGCGATATGATTAGACAATTAATAAAAATATTGAAAAAAGGAATGCGGTTACAACGAGAAAGTAGAAAAATTTCCCGGATGGGATTTGAACTCACAACTTTCAGATTATAACCAATACTCTCATCAATTGAGGAATCAAGAGTCATCTCATTTACCACAGAAAAACCTGAATCCGTTTTTTTCAAACGTTAAGTTCAGATCCCAAAGACCTTTGGAGGATGAAAACTATCGTATATTCCAACGGCATTTTCGACAGTGCACCGATAGAAAGGATTAGTTATTGCTAACGAATGAATTTGGTTGGAGACGAGGGTCTATTTGGCCTCACCAAATGTTCATTCGTTAATAGTTACCAAATGCACATTTGAGGAGTCTTGTTTGACTCGATTTTCAGTTTTCAAGTGAACCATTCGTTAACTATTAACGAATATTCATTTGGTGATATTCAACTTTACCATTCATTAATAGTTAAGGAATCTCGTTTGTAATAAATGAATCAGTCTATCAGTGTGGTGGAATAGCTTTTGACCTTTAGCCATGGACAAAATTGTGATCATCATTCAATGGAGAATGTATAGAAATTTATAATTGTCTAATCATTTATAATATGATAAGACAATAAATAAAAATATTGAAAAAAACAAAAAACTAATGTGTTTCAATACCTAGCCAAGTTATCCTGCGATTGAGATGAGAAAGTGGGAAATTTTCCGGATGGGATTTGAACTCACAACCTTCAGATTATAAAAACCGATACTCAGTATTAATACCCTAAGAGCTTCAAAACTATCGGTATTTCCCGATAGCTTCGTTACAAACAAATGAGGGTGTCAAGTTTTGCAGGTTAAAAAATCCCGATCGCTTGCGCGAGGGATTTTTCTGCAAAACTTGGCACGATGGTTCGTTTGTAGAGGAGCTTGAAGGAAATACCCGATTAATTTTGAATCTCGAGGGGTAGGTACTTGTCGGATTATTTTTCCCAATCGGATTTTGGCCAAGCAGACAGCAGTGGACAACATCAGGAGGTGAATTGGGAAGATCTGAACAATTATGTTAATAGAATAACACAATTTCCAAAGACTGTCAAATATAAGATTCTATCTGAAATGAGGTGAAACTAGTGGATTGGGCTGTTGGTCGCTCGCTGCGCTCGCTCCCATTGCGGGTGGGTTGGTAGCGGATGTATTCATGTGGGTCTGACCCGTCGGACGGGTCGCACCAACAACTTCCCGATATTATTATTCCTCCCATTTTGAATAAAAATCCTTTTCAACTCTCAATACTCTATTTATTTGTTTATGAGAAACCCTTGTCTGTGTTCGTTGCTTTTTTGTCATTGAGAAATTTTCTTTCCGGAAAAACTCAAAAACCACTAAACAGATATCAGCCAAAATCTAATCCGCTCTAAGTTGAATGAAAACCTATCGATTGAAAAAAAAAAAGTCAAATCGGACAATTCGCTCACGAGAAATCGTTAACCAAAATTTTGACCACGTACATACCTAGTAACACACACACACACACACACACACAGACAGACATTTTGTTTAAAATTGTCTAGGAACATCGAAAAGACCTTGAAACATGGAGATTTGATGAAAAATCGATTTTTGATTTTCGGAGCCATTACAATAACTTTCCTGCCGGGAAGTTAAAAATGAAGAGCTACTGCGAAATATTCAAAAGCTGGGCGGAAATATCCGAAAGAAAACAGTCGGGTAGCCTCAAATACTGCGCTCTGATTGGTCGAAATCCGATTGGGAAAAATAATCAAAACGATTTTTCGAAACACTAAATTTGGAAAAATGAATGCGATGAGATTCTAACTCACTGTTAAATCAAATTCAGTGCCCAAAGTTCTTTGTCTCATCGAACTACAGAAGAATCCGCTCACAGCATCAATTCAAAGAAATTCCCACCTGACCCCCTGACCTCCCTCCCCCCAAATGACTCTATGATCATTTCCAACCAACTTTCCAGAAACTAAAAACTGCACCCCCTCGGGCAATCCCGTGCTACGCATTCTGGTAAACCACTTACCAATAAGTTTAGCCACTGATTTAGTCGCTACCGATATGATATTTCATCCTCCAACCAATAAGCCAAGTTTACTATTAGGGACACGCGAACACGCGATGCCCACCTTATTCTGGCCTCTCGGTAATATTAACAGTTAGTCATCCTCGTGCCATAACTGAACACCGGAAGCCCCAGAGGGTGGTCCCAATATACCTACAATCATGTCAGAAATACCATGAATTTCTCATGCTTATTTTGTTGTCCCTGATCCACCTCAAAATCCCACGCTCATCTCGCCCGAGAAAAGGACAAAATGCTAGTTAACAAAGAAGCAACAGCATAACTAGCAATAAAAAAAAACAAATATCCCCCCTCAGTGGCATAATTGCTGCAACACCTCCGTACAAGAGGAATAAACCCAACACGCAAATCATTTCGCGTGTGTCATTACAAATGCGAAAACGATTACAATTTCTTATTTTTCTTTGTGAAAAATAAAATGTCGTATGAGCAATGCAGTAAAGCAATAAAATAATCGCAGAAGCCAGTTGATCCCGGCCGTTAGGTGAAGTTGAATATATGGCGCATGTGAATCAAATACCGAGAAAGAGAAAACGAGAGAAAGAGAGATGGATTATGCACCTCTGATTGCCTCTGGTCATGAATAACCAGGCGGCAAAAAGTTGGGTAGAAGGGGTATAAGGCAGTGGGGAGTAATACTAATCAGATTTGCATAAGCGTGTTGGTGTATAACACGGCTTAAAGGTAAAATTTCAACCTGTCTCTTTCTCACTAATGCCGAGTAGCGGAATATCCAAAGGTATAATACAGGCAAAAGAACCTCCTAGCGGTAGCACGATCACGTAAGTGTGCCACGGCCGTGTGCCCAAGCACTGGCCTGGACTCACGGTAAAGGTCGTGAGTGCAGGGTTAGGCCTGATCGTTTGTTACTTGAATGACCTTTTTAGTACTTCATTCTGATATGGTCTGGATCATTGAATCTTGCATGGGAATGATCTATCGGTGATGCTGGTGCAAATGTTAATGAGATGACTGATCGTCTCGATTATCCCTGTTTGCTGATGCCGGCGATCGGCACTCGTGAACTATTCTATTTTCGAAATGTTTTAAATGTCTGATGATTTTCAAATAAGCGCAATTTTTCCGCATCATGAAATAGTAAGCACACTGAGAAAACAACGACAAAGTTCTCGGACAAGTCTTACTTGTGGCAAGAAAATTGTTTTTTGAAAATTATCAAAAGAGGTTTTTTGGGGTCAAACGTGCAGAGTGCGCCGGAATGAAAAATTTTTGTCGTAAAAGTGGATTTAGTAGTTCAAAAAAAATTGCATTCTCTGTACACGCAAGAAATGTCATTTCTAGCATTACTCCTCCGTTATTCGATACTGCATACTTATTTTGCTCCCGAAAAATCTTCGTCTCATGCGAAATAAGGGTTAGTAGTTTTTCGTTTCGGCTGTCTAATAATCACAGACAAAAAATGAACCCTTAAATGAAACAATAATAATGATATGATAGCAATCTTGTAACTTAGGGATAAAATATTCGTTGATAAATTTTCCTCTATAGGGTGACCAGGCCAATTGCTGGACGGTTAAAGGAAATTCGAGTTTCGTGGTAGGATCTAAAATAAAAGAATCACCTAAATGGGGATATGATGGCTTCCATACCTTCAAGAATGTTTTAATTAGCAGAAAAAAATTGTTTAAAGTGAAAATAACAAAACAAAGAATAATTAAATTGAGAAATAGTTGAATGTAGCCGAAACCCCCAATTTCTGGACGACTGGGTGATATTTTTTTTCATTTTTTTAATGTTGATCAATAGAAGAAAATAATTGATCACATGATTATACACAAAGCATATTATAGAGAGGTGAAATAATTAATACAATTTTCATTTTATTTGTGGAATATTCTATGCAATTGAAATCGTCCAGAAACTAACCCCCGTCCAGAAATTGACCTGTTTTACCCTATGAGATATTTTCATCCTGAAAAGGCACCGTCTGTTGTGAATTATTCGCCTCTTGAGCCAAATATTTCGTTGCTGTCGAAAGCAGAACAATTATTCATGTTTGAGACTTTCACATTCGAACCCAACAAATTCTTTTTTGGCAATTTTCAACTAGCGATTGTGTTGGTCCAAACAAGACTTGTTTGACAACGTGTTCCTTTTTCAAGTCGCTTAGCCCTTGGCTGAGTTTTCCAGGAATATCTCCAAAACTAAGGGAGATATCGAAATTTTTGTAATAACCTTTTTTGTGGCTCTCAATGAGCTCCACAAAAAGTCCCATGATAAAAATTTTGCTATCCGCCTTGGATTCTGAGATATTTATTGAAAACTGACCACGAGTCAAAATCAACTTGATATCATGGCTATGAATAATCATCTGGGATCGTCCAATGCCTCCATTTGATACAAGTGATCCGCCAATTTTTAAACAATACAATTACGGAAAAGATTTTTCACTTTCGGGCTCTCCCGGAGTTCTGACTATCTCAACCATGTTTTACGATGTTACAAATGTATCCCCTCAAATCGATGGTGCAGTGTGTTGTAACATAGTATGGGAAGTTTCTTCCGTTGATCACGGTGGAAAAGAAATATTTTTCATAAAAAGAATCAGGTAACCATTTGTGAAACAAGTCAGCATTGTCCGCCTTGGTGGAGCCTTAAATGTCATCGTCGATGGTCTACCGGCATAAATAATTGTTATTATCAAAGTGGCCAGTGGCTTGTGGATGAGTCAGAAAATGGTAGACTGAGGTTGAATGGAGATGAAAAAATATATAAAAGAGCAATACAAGGGGGGGGGGGAGGAGAGGGTTAGAAGGAGGAGGCGGTCGCCGTTGCCTTGTAATTTATAGATTGAAGCAAATCACCCACAGGACACGAACGGGTACAGATATACGAAGTATGGGTGGAATGAAAAAGATATAAAATACAGGAGAAAAAGGAGGTAAGGGAAAGGAGATACCGAAATGTAAATAAAAGATAAAACAGGCAGCGATATATTGAATATTGTATTATGCAAATTTTTAGGTTTTTAAAGAAACAGGAGGAACTGAAATGACCATTTGAAGAAACTGCCAAAGGGATATAAAAAAATATACTGAAGAAGCTGTAGGACTTGGGTTGTGACTGTTGCTCGTTGAGTGTTCCCTGGGGTAAGTTTAGCCACTGCATGATTATTAGAATTCTGAGAACTGCAATGATGTTACTCAAACAAACGAAACATTAATTCATCAGTTCGGCGTATTCTGGAAGCCCTCCAGGAGGATTTGTTGTTCCTACGAGTCTACAGCTATTCCCTCCTTTGCCTACTTTGAGATGTATAGCGTCCAGAAGTTGATGGGAACCGTAGCGCCTCCGTATTCACATATTGTGCCAACAATTAGGTGAAAGGCGCTCTCACAAAAGCTAGTTTATTTTCGTACCTTGTGTTGGTTTATATCGGTTACTTGGGATTCAACTAGCGTAGCTTCCAGTTTATGGTCTGGGGGGGAAGGGAGGCCGTTTAATATCATTTATTGACTCTTTGAAGGACCGAGGGAAGGATTGAGGTGAGCACACGGAGGGCAGAGGATCGGGCTCTTTAGGTGGTCTGTGCTGGATGGGATTTTTTTAGACGTAAAATACACCTCGTGGTAGCCCAAGGCGGCTCTCGTGCAAAATGGGATTTCAGATTTCAAATGATGATCACCATGGAGGCGTACTGTACTTGGCTGCTGCGGTAGTAACCTTTTGGACACCTTTTCAATCCCACCTTTCCTTGTTCACTAATGCCTTGCATGGATCTTTTTCATTATGATTATTGGCGTTGGAGGGAAATATCAAGGATCTGGGGGTTCTGAGGTTTGACGGATTACTTGATATTTTGAGAATTCCATGCATGAATTTTGATGGTGTGAATGGGGATAATGTAAAAGCAATCTTCAAAAACAAGCGAAGTCGTAATTTGGCCAGGAGTAGAATATTCGTTCATGTATCAGATTTCGCTTTGGGAATTGACGAGCACAACTGAATTTTGGTCCGTAAGCTCCTTTTACTTAGCTATTTAACAAATGCCCATAAAAATATTTGACGACCAATATTTCTGCCAAACGGATCACTCCAAAAAATTCCAAATCCTGTCCGACTTCCGAATTCAAGATTATTTCATTGAGTTCGTCCCCATCAGATAACTTACTCAAATCGTCACAACTGCATATAGCAAGTGTGAATAATCCCCAAGATAAGAACCATCACTGATCAATATTCCTGTTTTGTGTAAAAACACTAGATGACAGCCATTTCCAAAAATACGCGAAGTCATAATTTGGTCAGGAGTTGCATATTCGTCCATGTATCAGATTTCGCTTTGGGAATTGACGAGCACAACTGAATTTTGGTCCGTAAGCTCCTTGTTACTTAGCTATTCAACAAATGCCCATAAAAATATTTGACGCCTAATATTTCTGCCAAACGGTCCTGTTAGACTTCCGAATTCCAGATTATTTGATTGAGTTCATCCCCATCAGATGACTTACTCAAATCGTCACAACTGCATATAGCAAGTGTGAATAATCCCCAAGATAAGAACCATCAGAGATCAATATTCCTGTTTTATGTAAAAAACAAGGTGACAGCTATCTTCAAAAAAAGCGAAGTCATAATTTGACCAGAAGTTGAATATTCGTTCATATATCAGTTTTCTCTTTGGGATTTGAAGAGCACAACTGAATTTTGGTCCGTAAACGCATTATTCCTTACCCATTCAACAAATGCCCATAAAAATATTTGACGCCCAATATTTCTGCCAAATGTATCATTCCAAAAAATTCCAAATCCTGTCAGACTTCCGAATTTCAGATTATTTGATTAAGATCATCCCCATCAGATGATTTACTCAAATCGTCACAACTGCATATACCAAGTGTGAATAATCCCCAAGATAAGAACCATCAGAGATTAATATTTCTGCTTTGTAAAAAACAACACAAGGTGACAGCTATCTTCAAAAAAAGCGAAGTCATAATTTGACCAGAAGTTGAATATTCGTTCACATATCAGTTTTCTCTTTGGGAATTGACGATCACAACTGAATTTTGCTCCGTAAGCTCCTTGTTACCAACCTATTCAACAAATACCCATAAAAGTATTTGACGCCTAATATTTCTACCAAACCGATCACTCCAAAAAATTCCACTTCCTGTCAAACTTCCGAATTTCAGATTATTTGATTAAGATCATCCCCATCAGATGACTTACTCAAATCGTCACAACTGCATATACCGATGGTTCTTATCTTGGGAATGTAAATAATTTCCCAGATAAGAACCATCAGTGATGAATATTTCTGCTTTGTAAAAAANAGACTTCCGAATTCCAGATTATTTGATTGAGTTCATCCCCATCAGATGACTTACTCAAATCGTCACAACTGCATATAGCAAGTGTGAATAATCCCCAAGATAAGAACCATCAGAGATCAATATTCCTGTTTTATGTAAAAAACAAGGTGACAGCTATCTTCAAAAAAAGCGAAGTCATAATTTGACCAGAAGTTGAATATTCGTTCATATATCAGTTTTCTCTTTGGGATTTGAAGAGCACAACTGAATTTTGGTCCGTAAACGCATTATTCCTTACCCATTCAACGAATGCCCATAAAAATATTTGACGCCCAATATTTCTGCCAAATGTATCATTCCAAAAAATTCCAAATCCTGTCAGACTTCCGAATTTCAGATTATTTGATTAAGATCATCCCCATCAGATGATTTACTCAAATCGTCACAACTGCATATACCAAGTGTGAATAATCCCCAAGATAAGAACCATCAGAGATTAATATTTCTGCTTTGTAAAAAACAACACAAGGTGACAGCTATCTTCAAAAAAAGCGAAGTCATAATTTGACCAGAAGTTGAATATTCGTTCACATATCAGTTTTCTCTTTGGGAATTGACGATCACAACTGAATTTTGCTCCGTAAGCTCCTTGTTACCAACCTATTCAACAAATACCCATAAAAGTATTTGACGCCTAATATTTCTACCAAACCGATCACTCCAAAAAATTCCACTTCCTGTCAAACTTCCGAATTTCAGATTATTTGATTAAGATCATCCCCATCAGATGACTTACTCAAATCGTCACAACTGCATATACCGATGGTTCTTATCTTGGGAATGTAAATAATTTCCCAGATAAGAACCATCAGTGATGAATATTTCTGCTTTGTAAAAAAAACACAAGGTGACAGCTATCTTCAAAAAAAGCGAAGTCATAATTTGACCAGAAATTGAATATTCGTTCATATATCGGTTTTCTCTTTGGGATTTGAAGAGCACAACTGAATTTTGGTCCGTAAACTCATTATTCCTTACCCATTCAACAAATGCCCATAAAAATATTTGACGCCCAATATTTCTGCCAAATGGATCATTCCAAAAAATTCCAAATCCTGTCCGACTTCCGAATTTCAGATCAATTGATTAGATCAACCTCACAGATGACCCCCCTTAAAATTAATCTCGTAAAATCGTCACAGCATGATCACCTTCAAAATGACTCATCACTCACCTCGCCATTAAACTTCCGCACATGTAGTGAAAGCCCCCCCTCCTCTTGTCAATGACGCTAACCATTGATGTTCTATTCGTATCGCTATTGCCTGGATTATTTTACCACGAACCCACGACCCCAAAACCTATCAAGCCTTGAGGTATTAAAACCACCTCATGTCTGGTATATGAAGATACTCGTTGCACTGGGCGAAGTTCACCATACGCCTGCGGAGGTGAGAGCTCCATGGGAAGCTCCTGCCCGCTACCTCAGGATTCTGGTGAAAATAAAAAATCTCAATGCAAGATTAACCGCACGAGTTTCTATTTCAACTATTAGTAATAGACGCTTTTCATAAAGGTGATACGTTGTTGAAAAATTCATGCATATACATCATGTCTAATCCATTAGTGTACATCAATGGATTTTAACGGTATGACTTCTTTTATAAGGGGGATATGCAACTGGCTGCCAACTTGTATCAGTTCACGTTAAAAATTATTACCTTGCCTCTTAATACCCACCATTTGAGAATCGTGAGATTCAACATTTGTATCTATTACGTTGTTTATATTCTTCATTTTTTACGAATGAATGTTTTAACTTTTTTTCTTCAACCGGACACTTTATTTCTTTTTAATTCACTCCTCCGTTTGACACCAATTTACCGCCTTCTTGACGTTAATTTCCAAACGTGCAGGATTGTAAATAATAATGATTTTATGGGAAAATCGTGGCTTCCAGTGTTGAATAAAATGCCACCCACGTGGATCTCAGATAAGGGAATTCATGGTAATGCAACGATGTATTTTTTTCTCGGGTGATTGAATTTTTTTTTCACCATTTTGGATGGATTTACACTTTGCAATTTTTTTCGGTGACTTCAATGACTGAATCGTTCATTTGGTTGTGTAATTTTTTTGTTCTCATCCGCAATGATTCAATTGAACTTCGTTATGACTTCTTTCACTCTCTCAGATGGACCTCAAGTGGTGACTCCCAGGAGGATTATCCCCCTAGGCAATAATTATCTGTTTTTATTCGGTCATTGCGCGGAACTGGAAGTATTCACTGCACCCAATGACTTCACTCAGTGGATTATGCAAATGTAAGGGTTCATTACTCACGAGGAAAACTGTGGGAAGGGTTTTCGTTGAAAGAAAAAAATTACAAAATTTTTTAGATTTACAAATTGTTATAATTAATAAAATTATTATCACTCCTAGTACTAGGTACAATGGGGCGGAAATAATACTAGAGCATGGACAAGAGAATTAATATAATAAAAAATCAAATTGAAAAAAAAAACATTGCATACTCTCAAGACACGATTTCAGTGACAGGAGAATGTATTTTTTTTTTTTTCAGCGCCAGAAGAAATGACTATCCAACTATTTTGATAATATTTATATAAAATAATAATATATGATTGATTGTATTATTTATATAATATAATAATATTAAAAACACAGTAAAGCTATTTACAAAGCGCGACTGCAGTCTCATTTTATTATTTTTTTTCAGGTTAAAATTTTTTTTTTCTGCTATAGTTTTTGTCGCTGCTCTTGGAATTGCCGGCGAGACAATTTTCATTTTTCTTTTGATTAAGAAACAAATGTTTTTTCTTTTGACTCAGGCTGGAAAGCTATATCTCGATAGACCCTCGAGTCGCCACAACCGTCGACACAATGTTTATATTATTTCACATGACATAATTAATAAGAATCTTGAATAATGAAATGAGAGGAGACACCTAGATTCACGGATTTATTATCATAAACAATTTTTTTGTAAATTAATTTCGCGAATGATCGAGACCTCGAATCACTCCTTTGTCCGCCGTTTTAAACAACCGAAGAATATTTATATTGATCGAAAAAATTAGAAATAAATAAATAAGGCATGTAAATTAATTAATAAAACCTAAATTGAAGGCGGCTCGAGGTCAAAATCATTGCAAAATTCCCCGAACTTTTTTTTTTCATGTATCAAGTCCCAAACCGATGACGTAAAGGGAATGGGTATCGACAGACATCGATTGACTGGGGCAAACGCGCGAATTAAAATCCAATTAATCATTTGTGGCCATTTCCATGCGATTGATTTAGATTGGCAGATGTGATAATTGTCGCGGCTAAAATACAAAGTGACAAGCGGAGACTTGCTGTTTACCCAGTGGAAACTGGACCGTACGGAACCCCTCAGACCACCATGTTGTTGATGCTTCTCTTGATCTGATCAAGGTAAGTCAACCAGAAAATTATGGAAGAGTCTGCGTTTTGACGTGAACATTACATTGAAAAAAATTGATTTTTTTCGTGATAAGGCCCAATAGTTTTCACTAGATTTCGAAATGAGTTCGTTGTTCCTTCCTATTTCACCATTAATTTCAAAGAACTTACAAAATTTTCGGATAAGGCACATTTTTAATGATAAGGCCCAAAAATAAGTTCCATTTTGGGACTTATCAACTTCGATACAATTCTTTAATAAATCTCAAAAGTATCACAAAATTGAAATGTGCGCAATTTCATCACTTCATATTTCCATGAATATACAACCTCGTAAAACCCAAATTTTTCTCATAAGGCCCATTCTTTAGCATTCTGCTTGAGACTGAACAAATAATCTGGTATAAGTGTACACTCGTTCCGTGCGCGATTTTATAAATTTTTAATCATAAGGCCCAAAAAGTCTCATTTTGGGACTTATCAACTTCAACGCAATTTATTATGGGAAAGTCCTTGAAGTTGAATAAATAGTCTGCTATCAATATACTGCTGTTCCGCACGCTATCTTATCAGAAAACATTGAATTTCAAGATAAGACCCAATGGTATTATCAAGCAAGGCCCATTTCAGAAGGAAAACAATTCAAAATTGAATAATGATAATGGTGGAATCAATTTTCTCAATTATATACCGCAATAATATCAGTATCACTGGTGGAAGCACCGGCATTACAGCTGGCCGAAGATGAGGCCCAAATGTCGCCTGGGGCCTGGGCGTGCTCCACAGTAGCCGTTCATTGCTACACTTCGGTAGCCAGGTTTCTCCATCCAGTCGGACGGTGGGGCCGGTTATTACGTAGTCCAATTTACGGACATCTGCCCGAAGGAATTCACCACATTGGGCCCCGCACGATGTAATAAGGCCCAAAATAAATATCGCTTTATTTTTATTCACACACCGCTATCTTACAGATGTTTCAACGATAGCAGATTTTCCATCCATAATCCAGGTGATTTGGGACTTAAGACCCAAAGTGGCGATAGCTCGATGACATCCGGTGTATCTTGGCATCTTTGTTTTTTAAAATTTCTCCTCTCGGATTTCGTAGGGTTGAGGGTTAAAAAAGGGGGATCGGTTAAGAAATCTCGTTTACATTTACTGGCAGATAGAATCCTACAGATAGTTTGATGAAAAAAAAAATAATGGAATAAAAAAAAATCATCTACGGGGCAGGTTGGGGTGGGGAGTAAGGGAGAGTCGGCTGGACATGGCTTCTAATACCTAGAGTAGCCATTCGAATAGCCATTCGAGTAGCCGTTGGAACCCTTGTAAGGAACAGAGTGTATGCTCCTGGAACAGAGATTGACCGAAATATTGGGAATGAGGAACTGCCTTTTTAGCGCATGGATAATTCATTCAATAATAATTTTTTTTTTAATTAGTAGATAGTTTCTTTCGTTAGAAGAGTGAAAAGAGAATGCATGCTGGAGTCATATCGTGTGAATCTAACAACTGGGTAGCCCGGTGATCAAGAAGCGGGTAATTTAAATTATGAATTTTTTTTTCTTCAGAGTTGGGAACAGGGGGAGGATCTGTGTACTCGTGTTACTATTTTTTTTCGCCTTTTTTCGATAATTTGTTTTTGTTGTTGTGTGGAAGGTGCAGGGGGTTTCAGAGCTCCCGCTCACCGCCACCCACATCTACAACAGAACAGAAAACAAGACCACCGCCGTTACATACAAGATATCCATTAGTATACCCGCCGTAAATCGATGATTTATTTACCATCGCCCCCCCCCCACTTTTTTATTTTTTATAACATTATTCTTTATTTGAAAGGTCTCTTCTCTTGTCTCACGTACATTTGCAGCCACGTTAGCATCGTGATTTATTGTTTATGGTTATTCTATTCGCGCCCTCCCCCCTTCCATGAGATACCCAAGAGAAATAAGGACCTTCAACCGTGACCCAGCAAAATTTTTAATTCTCTGTTGAAAAATATTGGTTTTTTATATTTTTGGTCAATTTTGAAAATTATTATGAGTTTATATCGGAGGAAGTACATTGATTAATTCATGCCAAATTCATTCCACAAGACATTGGAATTATCTCGACGATTTTTCATTCAATTATTTTTGCATTCAAGGATATCCAAGTAAATTTTAAAGTTTGGTAGAGACCACACTATAGATTGAACCTATTTGAATCATAACATTTGTCAATTAAATAGCGTGAGACAAGTTTGAAAAAAATGAGTATTCAGCGTCATTAAAATTAAATTTTGCACAGAATTATTATTTTTTTAACATTCTTTGTTTATAAATAAATGAGTGAAATTGTTTAAACTTTCGGAAAGCGCATTAACTTTCCGATAGAGGAAGTTATTCAAATTTTTTCAGGTGTGAAATCGATTTCTGGTAAAATTCCGAATATGAATAAATTTGTTATGATTTTTATGGTGGAAAATTGATGGTTTAGAAATTATTTGTAAAAAATTATCGTAATTTTCAAAATTGCAATTTTTTAATTGTTTTCTAATGGTTCAATATCGAGATTCAAGTTCAGAACTGCAAAGTTTAAATAATAAAATCATTGTAAAATCTCTGGAAACTTAGGGTCAAATAGGGCTTAAATGAAAGCTCATTTTCAATCATCAAATTTTGTCAGAATTATATAGTTTTTAAATATTCGTTGTTTATAAATGAATGATTGAAATTGTTAGAACTTTTGGAGAGCTTATTTTTTAGGCATGAAATCGATTTCTGGGCAAATTCTGAATATGAATACATTTGTTACGATTCCGAACAAATGATTTTTATAGTGGAAAATTGATTGTTCATAAATTATTCATAGAAAATGATCGTATTTTTCAAAAACTGCAATTTTTAAATTATTTGATCAATTTTTCTCCAAAAGGAAACTTTCTAATTTTTTTTTCAGATTTTTTAAATATTTTCTAACGGTTCAATATCGAAATTCAAACTCAGACCGGCAAAGTTTAAATAATGGGGTCAAATAGGGCTCAAATGAAAACTCATTGTCAATCATTAAATTTTTTCAATTAATTTACGTCAGAAAAATTTGAAAAAAATCATTAATATTCAGCGTCATTAAAATTACATTTTGCCCAGAAATATAATTTCTGTAAACATGCGCTGTTTATAAATCGATAATTGCAATTGTTTAAACTTTCAGACAGCTTATTTTTTTGACATAAAATCGGTTTCCAGTAAAATTCTGAATATCAATAAATTTGTTACGATTCCGAGCAACTGATTTTTACGGTGAAAAATTGATTGTTTATAAATTATTCACAGAAAATGATCGTATTTTTCACAAATTGCAATTTTTGAGTTATTTCATCGTTTTTTCTCCAAAAGTAAACTTTCTAATTTTTTTTTCAGATTTTCAAAATGTTTTCCACCGGTTCAATATCGAGATCCAAACTCAGGCCTGCAAAGTTTAATTAATAAAATCATTGCAAAATGTCCGACAACTGATGTTCGCTAACAAAGTAGAAACGCATTTCACTGGAGAAAAAACTAGCCAAAGTCCTTGGATATCCTTAACTGAACAATTAATTGTGCATTTTGATGAGTGACTTCGTGCATGTGCAATATCACTACACGGAAATTCTTCCGTAAAATTCTAGTGCTGGTGTTGGAAAAAATCGCGATCTACCATCTATAAAAAATTCAATAACGAAGTGGTAAAACGGTACAAGTCAATTTTGACTTATCTGGGAATCTAAAAAAGATAGCAAAATTTCCTTTATAACCGTTTTTGTAGAGTCGATTGAGAGCTACAACAAATGTAATTACGAAAATTTCGCTATTCCTCTTAAATTCGGAAATATTCTTCAAAAACTCAACTGGGAGATGAGTCGACTTAAACCGTTTTACCACTCCGCTACTGGATTCTAGTGCTGTTAAGCTAAAATTTCCGGAGATTTCTGTGAAAATTTCATCGTAAAAACCGTCGAAATTCACGTGCTACTCAATAAAATTTCCAGCTGCCGGCACTAAAATTCTTCCAAAGAACTTCCCCCGTGTAAATATTAATCATATTCAACTACCCACACTGATATACCATATTTTTTCCGAATTCATTGAGATCTCAGAATTGATATTTAGTGATGACAGCTTCGCATTGAACCCCAAACGAATTATCCGAAAATAAAAATCCAATGAATATTTACAAAAGCAGATTTATAGTCCCGTTGGAGGATTGCTCATTGTCCGACGGTGAACGGAGGCGACTCTACGTAGGTGCGGACAGGCCGAATAATAACTTCACATTTCTGACTAAAACCTCCAAAATAACAAACTCCGAAACGAGAAAAAAAATCGCAAGAGCGAACCCGTCGTTTTTCACTCGGAAACTTGACTATCGCGATTTGCAATTTTTTTCGTCGCACAAAAGTCCAAAAAAATCTCGAGTCATCGGACCGGTTTTTTCACCCAAAATAAAAAAGAAAAACCATCGATCTCCTCTCCATTCTCACCTGTTGACAATTGTCCGAAATCCGATATTTCCCACGGTATTAAACAATATCATGTGTCACTTAGCCCTCGATCAAAGTCGATTTGAAAAACCTCGCGGCAGATTCAATCCCAATTTTTCCCATTGAAAACCAACTTCACCACAAAAACCTGAAACTGTCATCAATCACTTGCCGTCGGCTAGCACATGTCCCACCGCAATAAACTCCCCCACCCGACACAATTGGTATCGCGAACCATCACAATCCATACCAACTGAGAGAAAGTACTCATGTCAATCGAAAAAAAATAATGAATCTCAAAAAATAAATTTACCTGTGCTGTTTGAGATTGTCCTGTCGTTTGAAGGACTTTCCGCAGACCTCACAGGTGAAGGTCACGTCGTCCTTGTGACTGCGCTCATGTATCATGAGGTTATAGGGCTTGGTAAAACGCCGCTGGCAGTACTTGCAGACGAACTCGACTGTGCACTTGGCGCGCATCTTCTGCCGGCGGCCGAACTCCCTGCCGTGCCCCTCTGTCTCCATCGGCATTATCGCGAACATCCTTATAAATTCCCACCGCTCCCTCGTTCACGAGACCTCAACAGACTTGACTATACCTCTCTCACTCTCTCTCTCTCTCTTTCTCGTCCCCCTCTCTCCTTTTCCGTCTATTGCCAAGTGGGTACCTATCCCACCTCTTTCAAAGATTCTTTTTTTCCTCAAGTTTTTTTTTCCCTCCCGAAGACTGACTTTTCAACGGATCGCAGTGTCTACCAGCGACCAAATATTTGCCTCTTTCTCGCACCTCAGCGGTCCTCGCCGTGTGCAATTATTATTCGCTGGATCGAGTGAGTAATTAACTTTTGCAAATTTTTTTTTTTAGTTTTATCTCCTTGCTCTAGGTCAGGTGGAGTCAAGGATGCGGGGCTGTATCCACAATTGGCTACCTGAGGAAGATGTGAATAGGTAATCAGACAAGTTGCAGTCTTAATGTGTGAATTATTCATGGCTGGGTGAGCTTGACGGTGACCTTTCGGAGGGATTATTGATTTTACTGGCTAATTGTTTCAGTGATTGTTAGTGGCATGTTTTTTTGGAGGTTTTTCAACGAGTCGAGAGAGTCATCGCAGAATTTAGTAGCGAAGCGGTAAAACTGTTGCAGTCGACTCTGCTCTTGGCTGAGTTTCCGAGGGATATTCTCCGAATCTGAGGGAGATAGCGACATTTTCGTAATAACCTTTTTTGTCGAGCGAATCGGGGGCTGCAAAAGAGGTTGTGACGAACATTTTGATATCTTCGTTGGATTCCGAGATATTCACTGAAAACTGGCCAATGGTCGAAATCGACGAAACCAAGATCATTTTAATTGCTTCTATTTGGCGTAAAAAAAACTTATATTCTTCAGCCATTAACTTCCCTTCATCTGCAATTTTATGATAACTGTTGTGAAGGGCTCTAACAGCTGTCTGTTTACAATCTGAACAAATAATTAATTGAAAAATTTGCAATTACTGAAAGAATTGGCTTTCTATTAATTCTTTCTTCTTTTAATTTTGCACTAAAATTGCTGCTGACGAACTGCTTTGCCGCTTCGCTACCGAATTGTTACGTGAAAGTGAATAGGGGGGAGTGGGGTAAAATGGACACTTTTGACTTTTTAAAAAATATTCATAACTCAGAAACAGATTTATCAATTGAGCTCAGTCTGAGCTCATCACAAAGAGGAATCATTGTTCTTTCAATTGAAAAATAAAATTATTCCATTTCATGAACAATTCAACACGTCATGAATATTTCAAAAAGAGTGAAAAGTGTCGAAATCGACGCTCACCCTGCCCTCCCCTAAATTGTTGACTGTTGATCACAATTTCATACTGCGCGATAAACATTATTCATCAGTCATAGACACATTTCGTCGGGCTTTTTCCTCGTTACAAATCATAAGTGACATAAACAACCCATTCGTTGTGACGTCTTTCCCATGACGAATTTTTAGAACTCCACACGGAGAGAAATTCTCTAGAAAAATTCTAGTTCTAAACAGGACAAAGTGACGGTCGGCGAAAAATCCCGAAAATTTTCCTGAGTAGTACCTTGAGGGGAGACTCCTGTGAGTTTTAAAAGTCGTGGGTTATTGTAGGAGACTTTTCATACGTTGAAGATCGATTATATAGATCTGAAAACGAATAATTAGTGCAAAAAAAAAATTTTCTATTGTTCGTCTGCCCGAAAACGCTTGAAATGCCAAAAACAGTCCAGGGCCTCCAATTTTTGAGCTACGAAGGATTTTTGTTTTTCAAAATTTTCGGAAAAATATGTGGAATAACAATCACGAGCTATTTTTTTTTTAATTCGCCTCTTACATGGCTAAATTTTCTTTTTTTGTATTTTTTTTACACAAATAGGGAATTTTTTATATGAAAAAAATCGAAATCAGCTGTGTAGGAGTCCAAAAAAGTGGCTCGTAATTGTTGTTCCACATATTTTCCCAAAATTTTTGAAGAAATAAAATCTTTTGTAGCTCAAAAATTGGAGGCCCTGGACTGTTTTTAGCATTTTAAGCGTTTTCAGACAAACGAACAATAAAAAAAAAATTTTTTACACTAATTATTCGTTTTCAAATCTATATAATCGATCTTCAACGTATGAAAAGTCTCACTCCAATAATCCAGGACTTTTAAAACTCATAGTAGTTTCCCCTGAATTCAGTAGCGAAGTGGTAAAACGGTTTAAGTGAATTTTGACTATTGGCCAGTTTTCAATAAATATCTCGGAATCTAAGGAAGATCGCAAAATTTTTGTTGTAAACTTTGTTGTAGAACCGATTGAGAGCTACAACACAAATTTCGATATCTCCCTTAAATTCGGAAATATTCCTCAAAAATTCAACTGGGAGATAAGTCGACTTAAACCGCTCTACCACTTTGCTACTGAATTATTCTCGTGCTTGAACGAATTTTCCATTGAAATCTCCAGAAATTTGACCTTAACAGCACCAGAATTTTTCTAGAATTAAAAAAAATTAAGCACCAGTATTTCCAGACTTTTCGCTATAATTTATCCCCGTGAATTCCCCCCGTCCCCCAGACTTATAAGTGTCTGGTGATCATGTAGGAATTCAGTCAATTCCTTCTCCAATAAAAGAATAGTGGTAGCCACATAACAGCGATTCCATCGCGATTAGATTGAAATTCCCCAATTCCAATGTTGAAAAAAAACAAATAAAGCCTAAAAAAAGACCGTATAAAATCTGTATAGAGGATCGAGTCATCCCGCGTCGTTGGGGAATTCCGACGGCTGTGGTAGATAAGAAAAAGATCAGTCGTTTGGTTAAACCAGCATCAGTAGTATCCCTATCAGATTTGGGTAGCCTGGAATTTTGACTGTTGACAATTTCATCTCACCTCCCCAACTTCAAATCAAACTATCACCAAACTTAATTGCCCCTGAATATTAAGAAGTCTCCATAAAAAAGCTGAATGAGAAAGCCTTCAGGCCGAAGCCCACGGGCTCATTAAAAAAAAAAATTCAAGGCACTCTCCGCAGTACACGTAGGCGTTTCCATTAGCTCCTCTTAAAAATGCGAAACCCATCGGGTGAAGGAAAAAAAAACGGAATCCAAATGGCCCATTTCACCCACAGATATCCGCCAAATCCTCCAACCCCACGAGATCAGAAGGTATCAGCGCTGATGCGAGAAGGAGTTACGAAGAGCATGTTCAAAGGAGATCCCCCCTAAATTCCCCATTGTACTCTTCTTTTTTAGAAAGCTACCGGCGGGCATATAAGGTGCGCACACTCGAATAAAGTGGCGTGTCCGAATGAGTAATAAGCGTGCCGGGGCGTAGCCCCAGTTGGTTAGCAAAAGGCCTAACGGCGTTGGTCTCTAATTGGACAACTGGTGTTACGCACGCTACTGGAGACTGCTTTCTCTCTTCAATCTGCCCTCTCCCTCCAGCAGTCAACATC
>NW_021680378.1:702813-705877 GCF_001412515.2 Diachasma alloeum | reverse complement strand
CCACCAGAGTAACTCATCAACCCGATGATGTGCCTGGAGATGCCCAGATGACCACCATTTCCCTCCATTTTTCACACTTCCCGAACGAACTGCGCAATCTAATTGTCAGCAACTTCTAAATTGCACAATCGTACACTGACAATCCTATTCCTATTCTAAAAAGAACATACTTAAAGTCGATAACTATCGATATCTCGCAAGTCTGTCACGCTTATTCCTCATTGGTCCCAGTCGTCTGAGGCGGCAAATTTAATTCATGATTAATTTAATTTTGAGATTTTCAATTATGATTGTTACAATTATGAAAGAAATACCGTCGTCGATTTCAAAGACGCGCTCGAATGATTTCGTGTCGTCATCAATTCATTGCTTTCGGACTTTCGAGTTGTATTTTACGTCGTCGAAAGAGCGCGTACGCAAAATCATCCAAAAACAGGAGCCTCTGGTTTGAAGTTCCTCACGTCTTTGATTTCTATATCCATCAAAATTGAAGGCTCAGGCAGTTGATTCAATGTCTTACGTCATTAGATCGCAAGAGTCAGAGACTCGTATAGGCCTTCAGAACGAAGATGCCCTCGACTTTGCTTCAAGCACCTGTTTTTTTTTTTTAGAAATTCCTCCAAATAAAATCAGGAAAAGTCAATGGATGCGTTGATGATCCCCGATGACACGCGGCGTGTATTCCAACTCATCTGACTGGATAAAGCCAAAAGAAAAAGGGGAGACGACGCGTGTTGGATAGCCAACCAAAGCGCCCCAGCTACTGTGTAACCGCCCTAACGCTAAAACCCCAGCTACCGGTTTTCCTTTTTTAGGCGGCTACTGTGTGAGGATAAGAGAGACAGATGTATCACCAACCACGGCACTGGGTTTACCATCGCCGGGGGGACCACACCCTCCCCCAACCCCCTCCCCCCCCNCCCCCCCCCCCCCCCCCCCCCCCCCCCCCCCCCTCTGTTACACACGCGAGTCACGAGAGTGGATGAGAGAGAGAGAGGATTGTTGATGCCGAAAACGAAGAAAAAGGGCTACCAATGCGGTTGAAGGATTCACCAGGCCCTTTGGTTTTTTATAATGGAGGATGACGACTGGTGAATCCAGTTGAAACGGTAGCTGATGACAATGATAATGGTAATCTCTCTGGACGAATGATTCCCCCAAAAAAATTAGAGATGATTGATTGTCTCGGTGGGACTGGAAAACTGGAAAAGATCGCGATCTGGCTAGTGGATAATTCACCGAAACGAATTTGAGTTTTCACGGATCACTGGAGATCCCGAAAATGACGGGAGAGTGGAGATAATGAGGGGCCGGTTCCACCCGAAATCAATCATCAGTGTAGAAAACGTCAGGATCATCACAACACGAGTCGAAGTGTCGTCACTCATTCAGAAGTGGAACGAGTGAGGAAGGATGATGAAAATGAAGAGGTACTCACCGTTGATGATTGGCGAAAGTCAATCGGCAATGACCCTCGACTATCCTGGAGATCGTCGTTAATTCCAAAATGATGATAACCGCTGACTTCACACGAAATTACGACTCAAGAAACCGGGTATTAATCGCGACAGACTGATGCAGTTGACAAACAGTTTAACAGAGTCGTTGGAATTCAAAAAAAAGACCAGTGAAATACTAGAAAGTGATTCTTGAACAGGTCTGGACCGTTTGGGCGCACGGAGTAGACTGAACCTTCGGACGGTTCTGGCGGGTCCGGTTGGCTGGTTACTGCTCCTCTGGGGGCTTCCAACGCTTCTTGGTACTTGGTAGCCCGAATATAGTAGACACCCGAAGACAGTAGACCGTTCCCGCGGTGTGTAACGCCACTATAGCCAGGCTAAAAACTAAACTGAGAGAGGTATAAAAACATTCGTGGGGGCAGGGAGGGAGAGGGAAATGTGTCTTCAAGCTGAAAAAAAGAAGAAGAAGGAAAAATGCAGAAGGTAACTGAGGGAGAGAAGGAGGCGAAAAATTGTCAGTGGAGAGGGAAGGGCAGTATTTGCGGGGGAGAGGGAGATTATGCTAAAGGGGGTACCTCCCTACCGAACTCGAGCGACTCCTTCCCTTGATCGGTCTCTCCCAGAGCCGTGAGGGTAAACCCCCCCACCCCCGCACACAAAAAAAGTGAGACAAACTTACCTCTGAATTTCCGCGCTGGTGCGAATGATGGGCCAGTAGTTGGAGATTCCCCTCTTCTTGCTACTTTTTTTCTTTTCTCTTTATTCATCTCTTCAGGGTCCTCGAATAGCAGTCGAGCTTACTCACAAATCCTTTGGAGTTGGCCGGCTTCTTCGTTTGGCTCCCGCATGTGCCAGAATACCCATGCGCAATAGCTTGCCTACCCCCTACTCCCCCCCCCTTCGGCATTCCAAATGGGGCCCTATCGTCCATCCCCCCACTCCGTGAGGCCCCTGCGTATAGGGGACCCGCCTTCTTCGCTGGGGCCTCAGAGCATCCCTCTTCGGAGATCATTTTTTCAACTTATTCTTCGCTGACTACGGACTGTACAATTTCTTACGAGGGAGCTGGCCTGTTACATGCTGCCTTTCGATACTGAAAATGGGTAGACTTGGTATCACCGTGGGGTTCTACTACCCCCTGCTGAGGGGCGGTAGCTGGTCATTGGTAGCCTTCAGGTACTTGTTATCTGTGCCTCGAGAATCAACGAATCATTTGTTTCCCATAAAACTTCACCAAATACCCATTCCGTCACCATAACCCCCAAAATCATTGTCACGTGATCCGAGAAATTGTAACACAGCTCTCGAAAAATTGAGCTACAGAGGCGAAAAATAAGTGAAAGGGTAGGAAGATGAAAAATAAATTCTCGAGGTGGCTCATACATATTAGTATATAACTGAAAATACAGGAGATGGAAAAAGAGAAAGGTATTCGTTTCGTCTCTCTGGGCCTGCATGGGGGACTTGAAAAGAGAAATACGTGTTTGTGCGGGGGCCGTGCTCCAACAGTTGGAGTTTGCCGCAAGGGTTCCCAGGGCACGTGGGAAATGCACAGTAGTCCACGTCCAAGCGCCCCCCTTGTAACCCCCTCCGGCCCCTCCTCG
>NW_021680378.1:699742-702532 GCF_001412515.2 Diachasma alloeum | reverse complement strand
TGAATTCAAAAGGGGGTTTTACCAAGAATAATGTGGGGAGGGGGGAGAAGGGGGGGGGGAAGAGAGAGATATGAAGAAACGAGAGGCAGCGATAATGCTGAAGAGAGGAGGCGGAGGCCACGCCCATTAAGATCACAAAGTGTGTGACGATTGGCCGATGGATCATTCCAGAATGATCAAGGTGGAGGGGAGCTGAATGTCGTTGATTTAGACCTGGAGATCCCAGGTAAGTGAGGAAGCATATTCCAGGTGGCACGGGGAACTTCGGTCTTGGTGTCAGCCCGAATGATAACGTTCGAAAAATTTTATAGACGACAAAATTAATATAGTTGACATCATGACTGAATTTTTTAGGAATGAATGGTATGAGTGGTTAGCGGGTAGTCTGTGTTGGGTTGGTGCAATTTATAAATGTTGTTATCCATTGATTCATTTGTCCTGTCCGGGAACTACTACGTGCGGAAGAGGATTGAAAAATATTGAACTACGTAATGCATGACAACATTTTTTGTCGATTGAAGTCGTCATTCAATTTATGTGAAAAAAAATTGGTGGTGCCCACCGGGAGGGTTTTCATTTTAACGAAAAAAAAATTAAAGAATTCAATCTAGAGAAGAATTGGCAGTTACCGCTACCACAATTAGGGGATTGGCACACGTAACAGAACACATAACATAACATAACAGAATTTCACATATCAGAATTTAACTTCTGTTGGTCCATTTCATAAAAATTGTTATCCATTGTTCCATTTGTCCTGTCCGGGAACTACTACTTGCGGAAGAGGATTGAAAAATATTGAACTACGTAATGCATCACAACATTTTTTATCTGTTGACGCTGTTATTCAAATTATGTGAGAAAACCTGGTGACGCCCTCTGGAAGGATTTCCAATTTAACTTTAAAAAAAAAAACGTGCTTCCACCGCCATTACAGGATTAGAAGAAGACTATAGAGGTTAGGTTTGGATCGAGCGTTCCTAACCCTCCGGAAAGGGTAGCCCAACGTAAAGCATCAGGATAATCCTAACGATGGATTCATTAAAACCTCAAAAAATGGCCGCTGAAAATCCCACGTACGATAATATTTCAGCCACCTTGCGCCGCCATTTTCTTTATAATCCCATCCGATCTTAACCCAAGAATTCTTCACTGTGAACAACTTACCCATGGATTATCGTATATCCACCCCCGCGTCCTGCAGACGTGACCAAGTATCATCCCGGTAATGAACCTTCCTCTCTCGTCGTATGGGAATAATGGTATTGCCTCAGGCAGCTTCTGCCATTGGGCGCCTCCCCCCTCTCCCCATACCCTTGGATAATGTTTTATATATGTGGGACCTCTGATTTTTCGTCACGGATTTACTCTCGTTGGGGTCCCTCTTCTCTTATTCAAAATCTCTCTCGCTCTTAATCTCTCTTTTGTCTTTATCTAACATAACCTCACTTGGGGGTTCATTCTTGGCGCTGGTGTTTCTTAGGTTATATTCGGTGTGGGATAAAAATGTGGTTTCCCTCCGTGCATCACCCCCCCCCTCTCCCCCCACCACTGGCCCTCACGAGACGAGGGCACCGGCAATCCGATCAGCCAATTTATTCCGCGTGAGAAAGTCAGTTTGATTCTTCGGGAGAGGTTAGTTTTTATTTTTATTTTCAAGTCCTCGACTTTTTCGTGGAGTTTCTTTTGTTGAGTTTTCTCGAGGGAGGGCTACAGGGGGGAGCCTGTGGAGACTTTGGTATGCAAATAGGGTTTTCAAAATAATTCATGGTTTATTAACTCTTTAGAATGTTTTTTTTTTGGAGGCGGTGTTTTTTGCTGTTGGCGTCATATATCCGTAAAACATATTTGTACTGCGTGTCATCGTGGTATTGTAAGACTGATGATTAGGTACACAAAGGAACACATGCCGACATTATATCAAGAAAATGTGTTGTCAATGGTTGCTTTTGGATACATAACCTCTTTCAGTTAATGAGGGACAATAAGATGTCTCGTGTTGGATAAGAAAAGAGTTACGTTAAACCAGATGAAATCGAATGACGAGGGTTACCTTTATATTTTATCTCTGTTTGAGATTGTGGGTGACACATTCCACACGGTGAGCACTCGGTCGATCAGAGAGGTGCCGCCATGTTTANGGGGGGGGGGGGGGGGGGGGGGGGGGGGGGGGGGGGGGGGGGGGGGGGGGGGGGGGGGGGGGCGCTGTGCGTAAACTGGGCCCCAGGAAACGGAAACCGAGCGGAAACGCAATGAATGGGTAAATAGTTACGGACTACGACCGGTTTTCGAGGAATATTACAATGGCAAATAATGAGACACGGGGTATCAGTCATTTCTACAATTTCTGGTTTGAAGGTGATTAAATATTGTCACTCTTGGGGAATTCTCTTCTCGTATTTCTCTGTTTTCTCAGGTTTTTTTCGGGTTAAGAGGCGATAACGAGAGGTGATTAAGGGAGGAATTAGCGGGTCGTTGAGAGATTTAGGCACTTCCAGTCTTTGACGAGGTTTTTTGAAAAAAAAAGATTGAATAACAGGGTTTTTTGGGGTTAAGTAAGTCGTCAGGTTTTATTTACAACGGCTATACAGGAAGTGTGGGACCATCGATGGGATAAATGTGCTGGAGAATATTTTTGCATCATGCAGATGGGCCTGTCGAGGTAGGCGGGTCCCCTGGGGACACACGGGGGACTCCCGAGACGATGATAATATCTGTCCCACCGCGTGGGGCGGCGAACATCAAAGACATGACGTTACGTTTCCTCTCTTCTCCTCCCCCCCCCCCCCC
>NW_021680378.1:629370-699732 GCF_001412515.2 Diachasma alloeum | reverse complement strand
ACCCACTGCCGCACACCCCCACACCCATCCCTCCACCACCCACCGCCTCCTCGTTGTCGTTGCAGTGCTTTGGAATATTTCCTGGGATGGCTACGAGATGGAGAGAGCATGTTACGGAATTATTTCGCAAGCGGAGTTGACAGAAAAGTTGGAGTCATTTTTTTTAGAGCTGACAGCTATCTGAAAAATGAGTTTGGGAGTTGGCGATTTTTTTGGGACTCATGAGGGCCCTACAATTATTTTGCAGATTAATTTTAAAATAATGGAAATTTTTCTCACGTTATTTCAATTGTTTTCTTGTGTTTGTAGTATTGTTTTTGAGTGGTTTACCTCGTTGCGAGTTTTGTGGGAAATAAGAAAGTTTGTGGCTCGTTTTCATGAATTTAATTTGCGAATAAATTATCAATTCCCGCCTTTTTATGAATTCATCATTATCGGTGGGAGTTGAGTAACATTTGGGACTCGTGGGAGGGCCTGAAGTGGGTATATTGGGGAATAAAAAATGGGGATTTTTTTCCGGGCCTGAAGAAAATTTGAGATGTTTTGTTGACGGTATGTTAATTTTTTTATGCGTTTGGAATATTTTTATTGAGAGTTTTTCATGGAGACTGTAGTCTCCATGGTGTTTTATCTCGTTACGACTGGCATGCGAAATAAAGAAGTTTGTGACCCGTTTTTATGAATTTAATTT
This sequence comes from Diachasma alloeum, assembly GCF_001412515.2. NCBI lineage: Eukaryota > Metazoa > Arthropoda > Insecta > Hymenoptera > Braconidae > Diachasma > Diachasma alloeum. The sequence goes on along the minus strand of NW_021680378.1, from coordinate 699,041 downwards.
ACGAATAAATTTTTAATTCCCGACTTTTTATGAGTTGATGATTTTCGCTGGGACCTAAGTAACATTTGAAACTCCTGAGAGCCCGAAGTCGGTATATTACAAAATTATTTCGCAACCTGAGCTGAAAAAAATGGGCTGTTTTCGGCTGAAGAAAATTTGACAAATTGCTGTTCTGAGTTTTCGATTTTTTGGGACTCATGAGGGCCTTACAATTTTGTTGTAACCCCACCTAAAATTTTCTTATGTGTTTGTAATATTTTGATTAAGTATCTCGTTACGATTTTTGTGTAAAATAATTAAGTTTTGGCTCATTTTCATGAATTGAGCAACATTTGAAACTCATTAGAAGCCCTGAAGTGGGTATATTACGAAAATATTTTTCGCAACCTGAGTTGAAAAAAAGGACCTAATTTTGCGGCCCTGAAGAAGATAGAAAAATTGTTTTTTTGAAGTTATGTTCACTTTTAAAAATGTTGTTCCGAGTTTTCGATTTTTTGGGACTTATGAAAAACTTACAATTTTATTGTAACCCAACCTAAAATTTTCCTTAGTAATATTTTTATTAAGCATCTCGTTACGATTTTTGTGTGAAATAATAAAGTTTTGGCTCATTTTCATGAATTGAGCAACATTTGAAACTCATTAGAAGGCCCAAAGTGGGTATATTACGAAATGAGTTCGCAACCTGAGTTGAAAAAAGGAGCTAATTTTTCGGCCCTGATAGCCCTGAAGAAAATAAAAATATGTTTTTTTGAAGTTATGTTTACTTTTAAACATGTTGTTCCGAGTTTTCGATTTTTTGGGACTTATGAGGGCCTTACAATTTTGTTGTAACCCAACCAAAAATTTTCTTATGTGTTTGTAATATTTTTATTGAGTGTTTTATCTCGTTACGATTTTTGTGCGAAATAAATAAGTTTGTGACTCGTTTTCATGAATTTAATTTGCGAATAAATTTTTAATTCCCGCATTTTTATGAGTTTATGAGTTTCGCCGAGACTTGAGTACCATTTGGGACTCATGAGAGGGCCCGAAGTGTGTTTCGTATATAATGGCAATATAGAGTGAAGACTGAAGGGAGTGGTGCACGATATGAACGATATTTTTGCCCCTTTTTTTCTTAATTCTCTTTTTTGGGGGACTAAATGCCGCACCTTTAGGGCCGTATGTGCGGCAACATTATGCTCCGCCCGCAACACGGAGAGATCGCGGGACGCAAAGTTTATTGCGACCACACGGCGGTGTGTGGGGGGGTCCTTCTCCGCGCTCTGGAGCCTTTTATTTCTCACTATTGTCTCAAGAATTTTGTTCTTTAGGCCTTGAGAAGCTCGAGTCAAAAATTTTTTATTAATAAAAATTTTTGATAATAATTTTTTTGATTCTGGAGAAAGTTTTTTCGATTTCCTGTGGAAAATAATGGGACAATAATGCGAAATAAGACAAACTGCGGATGTTTTCGAATAAAATTTTTTCATTTTGCTTCCAAATGGAAGCCTTGTAATCGTTCAAATTTCAGTTTCAGTTTTGGATTTTTTGTGTTATGTCGACCCAGTATGATCCAAAAAGTCCGAAAATGCAATTTTTAGACCTTGTCCGTACGTGTGTGTACCTGTATTGGTAAGGCCTATCGATCACCATTAATTAAAATTTAATTCATCGATTTGTTTTTCTAGTTTTCGAATTTTTTCGAAAATCGGTTGTCCCACGATAACTAAAAAAAATGTTCTCAATTGATTGAATGATGGCTTCAAAAATTTGTTTGGATGTTCTTTTGACCGAGTTCGAAGGTGAAATCGATAGCAATAATCGGGATTTTGATTTATTTGAAAACTTGCAAAAAATTTGTATTTTTTGAAAATCAGAATTCCCGGGAAATCTCTGAATATAATGCTTCAGATGAATTCAATCATAACTTGAAATGTTTGTGTTAATGCCATTAATCGAAGTTAAAAGATGATTACGATAGCTGTATTGGTTGATTTGATTTTTATGATGATTGTTGAAAATTTTGAATTTTTCATGAATTTCCCTGAAAGTGAGCTTTCTGGTGATTTCTTCAAATGTGACGTTTCAAATTCATTGAAGTATGTGTAAATTAAATTTTTCTATTAACAGTGTACCGAAGGGCTGAGGGGAGAGATAGAACCGTAAAAAAGACAATGGGTTGTATCGAAGAAAGGGATAATAAGAATAATGATAATGTTTAACATTCAACTAAGTTGAAAATCTGACAAAATTAGGTGAAAAGAAATCTCATTCAATTTAATAAAATGAAATAAACAATGAATTAAAGATGACAGAAGGAAATGATGTGCAAAATAACCATTCGGAACCATATTGATAATTTATTAACAAAAATAACTATACTATATGCAATACGAGAGCAATTTCTCACTTGTTTTTTTTTTTAGTCAAAGTGTCGTTTTTGAAAATTTTTTTTTTGGGAAATCGTGATGATTTTTAGGTAGCAGTGAGATGAAAGGAAGTCACTCGCCACTCAGCACTCATTCATGAAGTGCTTTATTGCTCTAGGGCGAGTAAAATAGAGCGGACTTGTCTCTCGAGAGGCGCGAGGCCCAACACGTCATTCATCAGAGGTGCTCCCACGGTCCATTCAAGAATTAAAAATGACGAGAATGTTTTTTTCACATTTTTTTCTTGAAAACAAAATCATTTCCAACATTTGACGAAAACAGTACATTACATGCCCGCACTGAGACAAAAAATTACTTTTACCAAGGAATCATTTTCTTGGGAGAAGAATTTATTCTTTTAGAAGCGTATTTCTCCAGGCCAGTCATTATCAAGGAGTCCAAGTCCACCTCTAAATATTATAATTATGTTGAATTATGGAATGATTATATTACATATGACCTTGAATGAACTCCATTGACAATTATTAACCTTCAAAATTATTCCAAATTATTATACGTTATCATATGTAGCATAATCGTCTCATTATTCCACATAATTGTATTATTTGGAGATGAACATGGACCACCTGGGAATGACTGGCCTAGAGAAATCAGCTCCTGAAAAAATAAATTCTTCTCCCAAGAAAATGATTCCTTGGCAAAAGCAATTTTTTTTCCCAGTGCGAGCCTTGGAAAACAGATCACCGTCCCCCACGTGCAAGATTGTCTTCCGAGCCGAAGGCGAGGATGGCAAGCACGTGGGAGACGGTGATATGTTGTCCATGGCGAGGTGTGTATATTAATTTTCATCACGCTGTGACGAAAAGTCAACTTTTCGGCACGCTCCGCGTGCCTAAAAGTCCAATTTCCGCCACATTGTGATGAAAAATATTGTTTGTAACTCGTGAAAAAATGTTTTTTGCACTCGTTACGAAATATACTATTTTGTGTCGAAGAACCTGCAAAACGTCAATTTCGTGGCGCAGCACGCCACCTGAAAATGGGGTTTTTCAGGTTCCGTGACACGAAAACTTGTTTTCACTGGCGATTTTTTTAATTTGTAGACTGGAAAATCATAGCTAAACAAGCACACGTCGTCAAATCACCCTCATCATCGAAAAATAACGTTCAATTTACGTATTTACCATTTCTTGGTAACGAAACCGTACAATTAGCCTCACTCGCACTTGACGATTTTCCGGGAATCGAAGACTTGAGATAATGCGTGATAAGTTGGATGAATACATGTAATTGACAGTTCCATGCGACAAGGGACTGTCCACAGAGACAAAAGCCTAGTGTACGCACAATGGAAAATGGTGAAAAAAAATCGGAAGGTCGGTGGTAATAGCTAGTAATTACTCCAACATTAGCAAGAGCTGAAGAATAAAAGAGCAGAAAAATAAAATGGCTGTGCGATTTTTCACAAAATTTTATTTCATGATTTTACTCATTGGATGGCACACTGAGAGAAAAAGACAGAAAAACCATGTGTTCCACGCGAGAATATTTAATGGAGTGGAGCAGATTTACTTGAGGGGAATTAAGGGGAGACTACTGTGAATTTTTGAAGTTGTGGGTTATTGGAGTGAGACTTTTCAGACGTTGAAGATCAATTATATAGATCTGAAAACCAGTAATTAGTGCAAACAAAATTTTTTTTATTGTTCGTTTGTCCGAAAACGCTTAAAATGTTAAAAACAGTCCAGGGTCTCCAATTTTTGAACTACAAATAATTTGTTTTTTCAAAATTTTCGGAAAAATGTGTGGAACAGCAAATACAAGCCATTTTTTTTTAATTTGACTCCTACACAGCTGATTTCGTTTTTTTTTCATGTAAAAAAATTCAATATTTGTGTAAAAAAATACCAAAAACCAAATTGAGCCATGTAAGAGGCAAATCTAAAAAAAAAATAGCTCGTAAATGTTATTCCACATATTTTTCCGAAAATTTTGAAAAACAAAAATCATTCGCAGCTCAAAAATTGAAGGCCCTGGACTGTTTTTGGCATTTTAAGCGTTTTCGGACAAACGAACAATAAAAAAAAATTTTTTTGCACTAATTATTCGTTTTCAGATCTATATAATCGACCTTCAACGTATGAAGAGTCTCACTTCAATAACCCACGACTTTTAAAACTCACAGTATTCACAGTAGTCTCCCCTTAACCAACTTGATAGACGGAAATTTAATATCTTTCACAAAAATTCAATTTTTGTTGTGATGATCAGAAATATTCCCAGAAGAATTCGAACTGTTGCCAGGAAAAAATCTAATCTACTGTACGACAATCATTTGATCTGAGTGAACTCCATAGGTTTATACCATAGAAGGAATACATTGACGGGGAAAGAATATTTTTTCCCAAAAAAAATTGCCCCCTCAAAATTATTTAGTTTTGCCAATAACAGTTTTCGGCAAGAAAATTCCCTGTAAAACGAATGTATTTACCCGAAAGACGTATAAATGTCTCACGAGAAGAATTACTACTACGAAAATTACCATCAATTATCATTTTGGTGGGAACATTCTTCTTTGTCCACAAGTAAATTAATTCAACACGACAAAAGATCTCTTCAGGGGAACATATAATTTCATTTTGAGAACTAATTTTTTCTCTCAAATTGATTATTCGTACTATTTCTTCGAAATTAAAAATTTACTTTATGAATGTTTCCCTCCCGTCGATTTTATTCTCCAAAAAAATTTGTACCCCAAAATTTAATGATTCTTATCATGAGCCGCATATTTCGAAAAATCTGATAATAATTATTCTCAGTGTCTTTTCCGACTACTAAACATTAAATCATTCGCAAAGATTTATGATTTACCTAAAGACGCAGAACAGTGACACACCAGTGTTGACACTGGGATTCCACTGTTAGGCCGAAAATATTTTCACAAAGAGAAGCCGATGCCGACACTTGGCTTTATCATACCCAACATTCAAACACAGTAAAGAAAAAAAAATTATATATATAGAAAATACGAATAACCGAGATAAAATTGTCTCGGTGTATGTGCAAACTGTCCATGTACAGGGGGGGAATAGAATGGTTTTCGTCGATTTTTTCGGTCGCTCGGGGATTGAGCTGGAGTTGTTAAAGTCTTTAAGTGGCGTATGTGTACCGAGAGATGAGTATTCACGTCATAAAATTTCACAATGCCGACACTTTTGTGGTGCATTGAAGAGAATATGGAACTCTGATAAAACGTAAATTCCTTGATAATCCGCGCTAAATCATAAGAAAATAATTTTTTTCCATCAAATTTGAAAAATATTTTTGTCTTATTTTTTCTTTATTCTTTCCCGCCAAGTCTCCGTAATTCGTCGAGTCAAATGTGTCGTCATATTGTATTCTTAACATCAATTTTTGATGCCTATCAGTGAGGATGGGAACATGAGAAAATTGTGAAATTGATTTTTATTTCAGTAGTGAAGCGGTAAAACGCTTCAAGTCGACTTAGCCCTTAGCTGAGTTTTCGAGAAATATCCCCGAATCTGAGGAAGGTAGCGAAATTTTCATAATGACCTTTTGTGTAGAGCGGATTGAGGGCTATAAGAAAGATTATAACAAAAATTTTGCTATCTACCTTAGATTTCGAGATATTCATTGAAAACTGGCCAATAGTTAAGGATAATCGGGCGAGCCCGGAGGATAATTGGAAAAAAAGCAGCCATTTTTGTCTTTTTTTTACGTATTCTTTAAATGATGGAAAAGGTGTGTGCAAAGTTTCAGACTGCTGGGGAGCATGGTTAATTTATTATGAATTTTTGAAAAAGTGGTCATTTAACCCGTGATCTCATGGAAATCACAAAAAAAACTGCAAAACCCAAGGAAAAAATGCAGCCAAAGTCACATCAGACACATTTAGAACATGTGATCAATGATTTTCTGAGTGAAAAAGATTGTCGCCTATAGGAGCATTGTTTATTAATAATAGCGAAAAAAGTACTGAAAAATAAAATTTATGCGCACGGAGCCCAAACGAGCAGCAACGTGCCAAGTACCGATCGGGTGAGGGTAGCGCGGTCAATTTAAACGTCTCTTGAGACAGAGCGATGAAGCGTTGTGATTGGAGTTCCCTCGAGCCAGTGGTACCAGCTCCTGGGGAAAAAAAAAACTACCGACGATGTTACCACTTTTTCGCATGGATTAATATTTTTTCATTTATTAAAAAAAAAAACAATCTGAAAACCATTCTATGCGTGGAACAGATACAAGTAAATTTGATTAGCTCCCTAATATTGCACGAATTTTGAATCCGAATGGGAAAAATTTTTTTGTTCAGCGATTGATTTTCTGCAGGAAAGCAATAGAAACCCCTCCGCCTCACCTCCTACATTTCCTCCTCGCCCGATTATCCTTAAAATCGACTTGAACCGTCGACTTAACGCTTCGTTACTGATTTACGAAATATTCTTTCTAAAAAAAAAATATGGGCATTTTCGGATCGAAAATGAGAACTCGAACATGGCGGATATCTCTAATAACAAATGGAGAAAGGCGGTAAGGCGGTTTTCATGAGTGCAGTCGTCTTGCGTCAAATTTTCATGAAGCCCGCCTAACAATCAAGAGAGAATTGAATACCATTCTATGAAACATGAATAAGCGAATTGTCCAAATCATTTAGGTCAGAGGAAAATGGAATAATTCTACTTTCTTAATATTCCGTTTACTAAGGTTTTCTTCGAACAAAGTTGATTAGAACTAATAGCTAGAATTATGAGATTATCTCACATTTTTGACATTAAGGATAGGAGACTCTGAATGCAATATAGTGAAAATGATGATCGATGTTTTCACTTTGAACAAATAATATTAATATCCAAATACAAAATTTCTGATATGAATAAAAATAAGCTGTGACTCAATATTCCAAATGAAGTTTTAATTTTTAATTTGGTGCTGACAACACGTAATGACAATATTCTAAGCGCGAAATTATATTGATGAGATTAACAACAGAGTAATTGAATAACCGTGTGAACTAACTAAAAATTGATAACAGTGTGGGCACGCATTTTTACCAGAGTATCAATAACCCTTGAATTCCAGAAATTCACACTCTAAAATGTGTTCTAGAAGGAATTGAATTGTAATCATGATTAAAATCTTATTCAGTGAGCATAGGAATTAGCACATGAGCAAATCATTTACTGTTAATACAAAAAAAATTGATGTCACTTTTTGTGTCAGCAATCCATTTCGCCAGGGATATCCTTGGGAACAAGGATAATCTTTGCTTAGGATTCTAGATTATACAAATTTCTAAAGTTATATTCAGAAAAATAACTATATTTCAATCCCTTTGAAATATTTCAATTATTGATTGATAAAAAATTGATGATTACGTCTTCGAAACAAATATTTTCTTCGAGAAAAGTAAATTTTAAATGAGCGTAACTATGAATACCTTCAAAAAAAGAAAAATTACATGGTTCTACAGAATTGAGATCAGTTTGACCACAAGGATGGAACCCACGTAGTTTTGAAGATTTGTTCATGCTGATTACGAATCTGCTTGGAAAAATCCTCTAGGAGGTCTAGTCATCGAGTAATAAAAAATTGGAAATTGAAAAACCAGCTAAAATGCTTAGTTTGAATAATTAATTAAAAGATCAATTTGGTCGTTATGGGTTCGGTTAAAAAACGCTAGATTGAAGGAATTCTCATCTTTCTAGTGAAGGCTCCCTCCCCTCAATTCGCTGCGCAGAAAAACCTGAAAAAATTCATGAAAACTTATATTTTTATGAAAAAAAAATGGTTATGGTGGGGCGGAATGGCCGGAAGTTATTTATAAATATTTTGAGAAACGCCAAGTTCAACCTGATACAAATATGTGTTGTAACCTCCCGCGGATTGTAATCAGGATCAAAAGATGCCCTTCCTCCAAGGAAAACTCCTGATAAACCTGGTGAAAAATCACCCGAAATTGTGGAGCAAGTCACGCCTGATTTCAATGCACAGAATTCAGCAGTCTGGGAGGAAATTGGAAATTATTTTGTTGCTCCAATTTTAGGTATTTGCTTTTTGAATGGAAATAGGATATTGATATTATTGATATATATTATTATTACTTATAATAATAATAATTATTATTATTATTATTATAATAATATAATAATGTACCAATAATCACCAACACTTATTAATGAACGGACTTTGTTCTAGATACCCTACGGAGCAATTTGACTATCTTATGAGATGAAGCAATTATTTATTGTCCGAAATAATATCATTCTAGCAGCAATAGATCGTGATTAAAATATGAGATTGAAATATATGTTCATCAAACTCTACTTTTATTTCCTTATTTAGTATTCATTTTATTATTATTCTTTTATGAATACAATAAAACACTAACTTGAGCATGCGCGCGATCCTTCTCTACACGGAGGGATATTTATGACAAAAATTATCTTACCGTTCTATAAAAATGTATCATGAGTCATCGTTTCCTCATTTCTATCCCGAAATTTAGTAAAAATTAATATATGATGATCAAATTTTATTCTACGTTACAGAAATTTTATCCTGACTCATAATAAATTTTACCCTTCCAGTCCAATAATTTTTATTTAGATAACAACGGAAATTCTAGAACGGTTGGTAAATTTTACCCTACCGGTACAGTAATTTTTACTCCACCGGCACGGTAATTTTTATTTTTAGCAGCACGGAGAGAAATATTCAATAAAAATTACGTATCTTTTCCGTAATTCCGGAGCGAATGTGGTTGTAGGAAATTTTACGGAACTGTCACGGAATTTTTCCAGAGCGTTTCGTAATTTTTATCTGAATCTCTTGGGAAAAATTACGATACCGTCACTTAAATTTTCTGAGTCGATTCCATAATCGGTGAGTGAATTGTGAGTTCCGTAATTTTTACTGAACATTTCTCTCCGTGAGGATAAAATTTGATCATCAGATATTAATTTTTACTAAATTTCGGAATAGAAATGAGGAAACGATGACTCATGATACACTTTTATAGAACGGTAGGATAATTTTTATCAAAAATTTCTCTCCGTGTAGTATTATAATATGAAAATTTAGGAGCTGGAAAATTGGGAGATGATTCTCATCGGTGATATTGCTTTTCGCAATGAAAATGATTATAAACTATTAATTGAAAGAAGAAGTAGCGAATCTGACAGGAAAAAGGGCATCAACACCCATGACCAAATCATTTATTGTAATATGAAAAAAAAATTGTAACAACCCCATTGATTCCAAAAATACCCTGACAATATATTTCACACCTCGTGCCCCATAAAATGTGCCTTTAAAAAAAAAATATATCTCCTTCATTTTTCCCAGTTTATCGAAAAAATTAGCATTAACAAGGATCTTAGGTGGCCCCAGCCATTGAGAAAAGGTAGGTGGCTGCAGTTTTTACGAGGGGAACCGGGTGGTAAGATAGTGGCTACTTCTTTATCGGTATAAACCTCGATGCCTCTCCAACCACACGAGATGCTTTTTTCAAGTTCCAATCGATGAGACAAAGAGGGAAAAATACTGTAATCCATTGAGAGCCATTTAAACTTTGCCCGCGCACGGAGGTCCGTTTCCTATAATGTTCAACGGGCATGAGACACAAAAAATAAAGGAACAACGAGGGGGGAAAATGGGTGAATGCGTGGGCGAGGGAAGCGATATGGCTCACATCAGGACTTTAAAATCTTTAGCCATTGAATTCCCGCTCTCCCCCTCCCCCCCGCCCTCGCGGGTTGAATGTAAATTCACTATTATCATCTTTCACTCAAATCCGTACGAGTAATTTGTGTTGTTTTAGAAGCATTTGAATGTCAAGAAAGTCATTGGGGTTTTATTATTGTGTGCTATCTGCTTTGTCCGAGGAATGTTTTTGATTTGTAAAAATTTTAAAAAAATGATGAAATTCTTTCACACGGAGCGAAAGTTTAGATAATAATTGCCTACACTGAGAGAAAAACGACAATGTTCTTAAACAAGTCTTACTTGTGCTAAGAAAATATTTTTTTGAAAATCATCAAAAAAGGATTTTTTTGTGCCAAACATGCAAAGAGTGCGCCGGAATGAAAAATTTTTGTCGCAAAAATAGATTTAGTAGTTAAAAAAAAATTGCATTCCCCGTACACGCAAGAAATGTCATTTCTAGCACTACTCCTTCGTTATTCGATACTCCCATACGTATTTTGCTTCCGAAAAATCTTTGTTTTATCCGAAACAAGGGATAGTAGTTTTTTGTTTCAGCTGTCTAATAATCTCAGACAAAAAATGAACCCTTAAATGAAACAATAATAATGATATGACAGCAATCTTGTAACTTAGGGATAAAATATTTGTTGATAAATTTCCCAAGGCACCGTCTGGTGTGAATTTTCCGCCTCTTGAGCCAAATATTTCGTTGCTGTCGAAATCAGAACAATTATTCATGTTTGAGACTTTCAAATTCCAACCAAACAAATTCTTTTTTGGGAATTTTCAACTAGCGATTTTGTTGGCCCAAACAAGACTTGTTTGACAACGTGTTTGTTTTTCTCTCAGTGTAGAAAATAGAAAAGGCAATCGTGGAGCGAAATGTGATTCAATAAAAAAATATCTGCTTGTGGAGGATATTTTACGATTTGTTCGGTAAAAAAACAAGTGGGAAATTGCTGTTGTATTGCATATAGTGTAGTTATTTTTGCTAATAAATTAGTAATTTGCTGCCGAATAGTTATTTTGCACATCATTTCCTTCTATCATCTATAATTCAATGTTTATTTCATTTTATTAAATTGAATAAGATTTATTTTTAACTAATTTTGTTAGATTTTCGACTTAGTTGAATGTTATCATCATCATTATTCTTATTATCCTTTTCTTCTATACAACCGATTGTCTTTTTTACGGTTCTATCGCTCCCCTCAGCCCTTCGATAAAATGTTAATAGAAAAATTTGATTTATACATACTTGAATGAATTTGGGACATCACATTTGAAGAAACCATCAGTAAGCTCACTTTCAGGAAAATTCATGAAAACTTCGAAATTTTCAACAATCATCATAAAAATTAAATCAATCAATATAGCTATCGTAATCATCTTTTAACTTCGACTTAATGGCATTAAAACAAACATTTTAACCTATGATTGAATTAATTTGAAGCATAATGTTCAAAGATATCCCCAGAATTCAGATTTTCAAAAAATACAATATTTTTGCAAATTTTCAAATAAATCAAAATAACGATTATTACTATCGCCTTCATCTTCGAACTCGGTCATAAGGACATCCAAACAAATTGTTTAAGCCATCATTCAATCAATTCACAAAATTTTTATTAATTATCAGCACAACCGATTTTTGAACAAATTAAAAATTAAAAAAAAAGATTGAATAATTAAAATTTAATTAATGGCAATTGATAGGGCTCAACAATACCTTCATTTGGAAAAAAAGATTAAATTCCATCCATTAATTAGCGAACAATTGAAGAAAAAATTTGTTACATACGTAAACGTAACAATTACATTACTGGACTTTTTGCCATTCGAAAGCAAAGATACATCTATGGATGCAAAAATAATTCTCACGAGAAATCCACAATTACTTGACTTGTTCTGTCACTTTTCTCCGTGAATGAGCGAAAATCACCAAAGATATCACTCATCATAAAAATGAGCAGAGTCGATCATTTAGAGGAAGTAAAAGTCCACAAGCAGCTGTGACAATAAAATGAGCTTTCCAGACGCCTCTTGGACAGTAATGGGGCCAAATGGGGCATCCAACTAAATTTTTTTGCGCACTCACACCGACTGCATTGTTCCAACAGCGCCAAAGGTCTTCACAAATGAATCATAAAACTCTCTGCATTCACGTTGACCCACTGATAATCAAGTTCAAACGGACTAAAAAATTATGCCTCAGTGACGTCACTAGAATTACCATAACGACTTCTTCTGTCAACTGAACGAAGGAGAGAAAATTTGTACAGCGTGTGAAGCCCAGTGAAGTGACAGTTTTGCTCCGTCACGATGCATAAATCATTATACTAATACATGCTGATCATTTCTGGTTTGGTTGTAGAAAACAGGAGGGGGAGGGCGATCAATTGGTACATGCAATTATGAGATATGGCTCTACACAAACGTCAGAACGATTAATGGCCCTCGTAGGTAATTCAAAACAGTCGTTACTAACTAGTGACTACTTCCGTGGAATTGACACGCACCGAGTGAGATTGTCGGTTTGGGTTTGAGTTGAGGATTGCCGGGGAGGTGAAGTGCAGTCGAATCCCGGTGTCAGATACATGGGGTCCCGAGGACTGGAGAGTTACCCCTATTCCCGGCTCCTTCATCGCCTTCCGAATGTTTAACTCCGTTCGGTTTTTCAATTGACTGTTTATAATTCAGTAGTGAACTGGTAAACGGAGATAAGTCGACTCATCTTCCAGTTGAGTTTTGGAGGAATATTTCCGAACCTAAGGGAGATAGCGAAATTTTCGTAATCACATTTGTTGTAGCACTCAATCGGCTCTACAAAAAAGGTTGTAACAAAAATTTTGCTATCTCCCTTAGATTCCGAGATATTGATTGAAAACTGGTCAATAGTCAAAATTGACTTCTCCTTTTACCACTTTGCTAGTGAATTATTCTCATTGCAAAAGCAATACGATCGATGAGAATCGTATGTGCCAATTAATCTATGCGAACTGAATAAGATTTTAACCATAATTACAATTCAATTCCTTCTAAAACACATTTCAGAGCGGGAATTTCTGGAATTCAATGGTTGTTGATACTCTGGTAAAAGTGTGTGCCCCCAGTGTTATCAATTTTTAGTTAGTTCACACGGTTATTAAATTAATCTGTTGTTCATCTCATCAACATAATTCCACGCTTAGAATATTGTCATCTCGTGTTGTCAGCATCAAATTAAAAATTAAAACTTCGTTTGGAGTATTGTGTCACAGCTTATTTTTATTCATATCAGAAATGTTGTATTTGGATATTAATATTATTTGTTCAAAGTGAAAAAAAACATCATCATTTTTCCTATATTGCATTCAGATTCTCCTATCCTTAACGTAAAAAATGTCAGATAATCTCATAATTTTAGCTATCAATTCTAATCAACTTTGTTCGAAGAAAACCTTAGTAAACGCAATATTAAGAATATTAAGAATAGTAGAAGCAATATTTTCCTCTGACCTAAATGATTTGGACAATTATGATTCGTTCATTCATGTTTCATAGAGTGGTATTCAATTCTCTTTTGTTTGTTGGGCGGGCTTCATGAAAATTTGAAGACCATTGTACTCATGAAAAACGCCTTACTTCCTCCATTCGCTCGAGATATCCGCCATGTTCGAGTTCTCATTTTCGATTCGATATATTGCCCATGCGAAAAAATACTGATCTTATGGGTCAAACTTCCTCAAGAATTGAAACTCACTTCTGACCCTTATGATTACTCCACTTGTCTCTCCCGTTTGACCCTTAATACCCTTTGACTCCAGTGTTTCTATCATGTTTCTATTATCTCTCTATATTATAAAAATCCGAATCGACTTCTGGTGATAAAAAATTGGTACTCGAAACTAAGACTGCAAAATTGAGGGTCATGAGAGTCAGAATAACGGTTATGAGGGTTAGAATAAGGGCCTCAAGGGTCAAAATAAGGGTCATGAGGAGCAAGGGTCAGATTAAGGGCCCAAATAAGGATAACAAGGGTTAGATTAAAGGTCTGAATAAGTGTCACAAGGTTCAGATTAAGGGTCAGAACCCACAAAACGGTCCAAATAAGGAACATGAGGGTCAGAAACTAATGGGCAACAGGGTCAAAATAAGGGTCACAAGGTCAGAATAAGAATTATGGGGGTCATATCCCCCTAGTTTTCGTACCCCCTAGTTTACGAAATAACCAAAAAACTATATTGAATAATCGGTAATGTGTTAATATAGCAATTCCAACGAATTTTTCGAGGAAGCTGAATTATTTTGTCATCCAATATAAATAGAAATTGAAATCAGGAAAAAAATTGAGTCGGACTCAATTAAGTAAATAACTTGAAGGGGGTGACTGGGTCAAATTTTGGCCTTTGTGGGGTTCATAAAAGCTGCGTCCCCGTCGTGAACCCTGGGTAATGCTAAGTGCTGGTGAAACTTGATACTTTGAAAAATAAGTGCTTCACTACACGTTGAATTTATATGAACACCTCATAATTGAAATTTCATAAATTGCTTTTAGAAGGGAAAGCGCAGAAAGGGAAGTCCCGTACATCTACATGAGCATGAGGTTAAATTCATTTATTGCAACTAGGTTCCGACAAAATATACGTCAAATTACTTCAAGTTCAATATAAAAAAGTTAATATTTACCTATCAGTATCCAGAATGAGTAGGAGGTGCTATTCTACCTAATTACCGAATAATCGACAATTAATAATCCCTACTAATTGTTGAAGTATCTTATTCAAAGAGTCGACTGCAAAGAATACATTTTCGCAGGATTTTTCAATATATTGAACGGTCTAAACTTACCTCACTACCACCTGCCTGTTCCCCCCATTACCTCTCAAGACATTTAATCCTAATCATCGATGAGTTACCGACGGGTGTCCCTCCACCGTCCGAAGGCATCGGAAAACCTGCATTACCGACCGGCAGGTTATCACGGCCACATTGCCGGTTCTAGCTGGCGCCACAGGTTTTTTCCCATTGCCTACGTTTCAAAACTTACAGTCAAGCCCATGGAAGCGCAGTCATAGCGCACCGTTAAGGGAAAGCAGCTGGAATTGTCCGAATGCGGTTGATTCGTCAGTTCGACTCTACGACTGCAGAATGGTATTATTCACAGTCGCGTCCAATACGTTTTGTTAATATACAGAAATAATAATGTTATTTGTGTCTTGTAGTGAGAAGTAGGCCATTACGAACAATTGAGAGGGTGTAGCATAATTGTTTCTATATAAGTTAGTGGAAGAGCAGGAAAATGGTGCGGAGTGGAGATAAGTAAGTAGCGAAATTAATCACATTAGTTTTGAGGTTAATTGAACCTGGAGTGAACATAACAAGTATATTTTTATCGTTGACATTATTGATAACGATCGATATAATATAAAAATTTTATTCAATTTGATTTTATTTATTTATTTTATTTCATTTTAAATTTATTCTATCATTTTATTTGTTTTGTTTTGATAGATATTTCACAGAAGAAAATCTGTGGATTTTTATTTTTCTATAGAATCTCTGAGACACGAATTTTCTGATTTTTTTCAATTGTATTTTCATTTGTTTCTTGGAATAAAATCCAAGAAAAAAAATTACAAAATTCTTGATCAAGAATTCATTCTAAATCTCATTTTCCCCAACAAATATTCTCATCTCTGCACACATCATACCCATACAAATCCGTAAACTCCATGTCAAATATCGAATATCAGTAGGGGAGGGTGGGGCAAAACGGCCCCCCTTCAATTGTCAATAACTTGTGAATGACATCGTGAAAATTCCCAGTTTCAACTTCATTTTGAAGATAATTTTTCATTCTTCAAAACGAGCTCTAACTCATCCCAATCGGATTATTGAATCGGAAAATATTGACGATTGAAGGGGGGCCGTTTTGCCCCATCCTCCCCTATGCGTATCAAAAAGCACAAATAACATAACATAGTTTACATAGGAAGAGAAATTAAATTATTTGTGAGCTCCGTGAGACTTAGAAATGGATGTGAATAGAAGCTTTCACATGAATTTTGAGAATTTTGAGTTTTAAAAAGAAAATTGAAATACCCTTATTTTATTAGGAAATGTCGATGTGTGGAAAGCGGAATTTTGCGTAAAATTGCACGTTACGTACAAGTGATCAAATAGTATATTGTGTTACTAGTACGTAAAAATCCACTTTTTCGCACGCACGTGTAACACATCCTATTTTTTGTGATACCTGCCGAGATCACTGTTCGGAACGGTAATGGGGGTAAAGTGGTTATTTTTGTGCACGAGTGTCCACAACTTTACGCACGCTCTGCGGAAAACAACCGCTAGGCACATTAAAACGGTTTCGAAAAGTGCATTTTTCAGGCAGGTACGACAAAAAATAAATTTCGAGTGCATAAAGCGAAGCTTTCCGCACGCTGTGCAGAAAACAACTACACTACGCGCACTAAATCCTTTCTAAACGTGCGCTTTTGAGGCAAGTATCACAAAAAGTACTTTTTTGTAATACCTACCTCAAAAATTCACTTTTCGAAACCGTTTAGTGTGTGTAAAGTGGTTGTTTTACGCACAATGTGCGTAAAGTTCAGAGGTCGTGCGTAAAGTGAATTCTCGTAAAGCGAAACTTCACGAACTCGAAATTCACTTTACACACGATCTTGAACTTTACGCACACCGTGCACAAAAGCAACCACTTTACCCCCACTACGGTTCTGAACAGTGCACTCGGCAGGTATTACAAAAAATGGGATGTGTTACGCGTGCGTGCGAAAAAGTGGTTCTTTACGCACTTGTAACACAATATACTATTTGCAAGTACTCGAAATTTATGTGTGAACATCTCATTATCACCTATGCATTGGACCTCTTTCTTCCCAGAAAACAATTTTTGCCAGTGCCATCTAAAATTTAACAGGACGCCGACAATTTGTCGACAAATTGTCGACATACTGTTTGCTGGGTTATATTTATTACTTATCCCTTATGTGTTTCCCTGTCGGTATAATATCTTCCCCACGGCTTTCCCCAACAATGGAATTACGAAGATCATAAAACATCAATTCATCTCAATAAAAGGCGTTTTCTTTGTAATTTTCCAGTCTATAATGAAATTAAGATGCTACAAAAAAATCTTCCATTCCCACAGAGAAAGGCATCACAGAAGACGTTCGAGGTCCCGCTCCCGCTCGCGTTCGCCCTCTCCCGAGAAAAAACGCAAGCGATCCCGTAGTAGAGATCGCGATCGCGAGCGTGAGAAGTCCACCCGCCACAGGGATCGGCGCAGTCGTTCCCGCGAACGCGACCGTGAGCCCCGAAGAGATCGCTCCGAACGCGATCGCGACCGCGACCGAAAGCGCGGAGACAGTAAAGAGAAACGCGTTGAATCGTCGAAATCCTCTCGGGGAAAAGACCGAAAGCGATCTCGATCTCGCGACAAGAAGGACAAAGAGAAAGTCGATAATGAAGACTTGCCCTTCGACCACACGAAACTGGACAAAGAGGAAGAACAGAAGCGGCTTGAACTAGAAATGCAGAAGCGACGCGAGAGGATCGAGAGATGGCGCGCGGAGCGCAAGAAGAATGAGCTTGAGGCCACGAAGAAAGACGGTAAGTCCTCCATCCTGGCTAACCTCCAGTTGCCCATGAAGAAGTGGTCTTTGGAGGACGACAGCGACGAAGAGACTCCCCTCCCGGTGCACCTCAAAGACCCGAAGGATGGAGATGAACCGAAGGAAGAAGAAGAAATTACTGCGGTCGTCAGGCCTGAAGAAGACGAGATTGATCCCCTTGACGCGTTCATGGCTGAAGTTCAAGAGGAAGTCCGCAAGGTCAATAAATTCGAGAAAGGTAAGTCGAACACCAATGGCTCCGCGGGAAACCCTCAAAGCGGTGGAGTTGTCTTCGTAACGGGCGTCGCGAAGAAGAAAGTCCAGAAGCAAAAGGGAGAACTGATAGAGCAGAATCAGGACGGTCTTGAATACTCAAGTGAGGAGGAGGGGGAGAACCTTCATGAGACCGCGGCCGGAATCGCGAACAAACAAAAACGCGAACTCGCGAAGGTGGATCACGCCACAACGGAATACGCGCCGTTCCGAAAGTCTTTTTACGTAGAAGTTCCGGAGATCGCGAGAATGACGGGGGAGGAGGTTGAGGCTTACAAGGAGGAACTCGAGGGGATCAGGGTCAAGGGGAAGGGTTGCCCGAAGCCGATCAAATCTTGGGCACAATGCGGTGTGACGAAGAAGGAATTGGAAGTCCTTAAGAAGCTAGGCTATGAAAAACCGACGCCTATTCAATGTCAAGCGATTCCCGCTATAATGTCTGGCAGAGATCTGATCGGAATCGCGAAAACTGGAAGTGGGAAGACCCTCGCGTTTCTGTTGCCCATGTTCAGACATATTCTGGACCAGCCGCCATTGGCGGACGGTGACGGCCCTATCGCGTTGATAATGACACCGACTCGCGAACTCTGTATGCAGATCGGAAGGGACTCCAAGAAGTTCACAAAGTCGTTGGGTCTCAGTCATGTCTGTGTGTACGGAGGCACCGGCATCTCCGAACAGATCGCGGAGCTCAAACGCGGAGCTGAAATAATCGTCTGCACACCGGGCAGGATGATCGACATGCTTGCAGCTAACTCCGGTAGAGTTACTAATTTACGTAGAGTCACTTACGTAGTTCTTGACGAAGCTGATCGAATGTTTGATATGGGGTTTGAGCCGCAAGTTATGCGGATCATGGAAAATGTTCGACCAGATCGACAGACTGTCCTGTTCTCTGCGACCTTTCCTCGGCAGATGGAAGCACTAGCTCGGAGGATACTCACGAGACCGGTTGAGGTCCAGGTCGGGGGGAGATCGGTCGTCTGCAAGGACGTGGAGCAACACGTGGTTGTCTTGGAAGAAGACCAGAAGTTCTACAAGTTGTTGGAGATCTTGGGGCACTATCAGGATAAGGGATCGACAATCATCTTTGTGGACAAGCAGGAGAACGCGGATACGTTGTTGAAGGATTTGATGAAGGCTTCGTACTCCTGCATGTCTCTTCATGGAGGCATTGATCAGTGCGACAGAGATTCAACGATGATTGATTTCAAAGCTGGGCGGACGAAGATCCTTGTGGCTACTTCGGTGGCTGCGAGAGGGTTAGACGTCAAGCAGCTGGTGCTCGTCATCAATTACGATTGTCCGAATCATTACGAGGATTACGTTCATCGATGCGGCAGGACGGGAAGAGCTGGTAACAAGGGGTATGCTTACACCTTCATCACGACCGAGCAGGAGCGGTACGCGGGGGAAATCGTGAGGGCTTATGAGCTCGCTGGTGCTCCCGTTCCAGAACCTCTGAGGATCCTTTGGGATAGGTACAGGGCGAAACAAGCGGCGGAGGGGAAGAAGCTCCATACAGGCGGAGGATTCAGTGGAAAGGGCTTCAAGTTCGATGAGTCTGAGGCAGCTCTTGCTAATGAGAAGAAGAAGTTCCAGAAGGCTGCGTTGGGACTTCAGGATTCTGATGATGAGGATATCGAGAATGATATTGATCAGCAGATTGAGAGTATGCTGGCACCTAAGAGAACAGTGAGGGAGATTGCGAGACCTTCTACCACTAGTGTCACTGTTCCTGGACAACCGGTGAACAGTGCCACGGATAAGTTGGAGTTGGCGAGGAGACTTGCGTCGAAGATCAACATCGCGAAGAATCTGGGGGCCGAGGCCAAGGGGGCGACCCAGCAAGCGGCTGAGGCGATACTCAAGGGGGCTGGACCTACGAATCTTATCACAGTAAGTTATTNATACTCAAGGGGGCTGGACCTACGAATCTTATCACAGTAAGTATATTCCTGATTACCTCGATATTTTATAAATATGGAGAGGAGGGGGGTGGGGGTCATATTGAGGGGGGCCTTGTTCGGGGGACCACATGTAGTTGATCATGTGGAGGAGGAGGAGCTGTTCATATATAGAGAAGGGTGAAGGAGGAGTGGGAGCTAGAGATGGTGAGTCATACATGGGGGGCCAGGAGGAGAGGGAAGGGTTGTGCATATATTGTGAGGCGGGGGGCGGGGGTCATATTTGGGGGGCCTTGTTCGAGGGACCACATATGGTGGATCAGGTGGAGGAGGGGCTGTTCATATATGGGAAGAAGGGAGTGGGGGACACATGTGGTGAGTCATTCATAGGGGGGCGGAGGAGGGGGAGGGGCTGTTCATATATGGTCAGGAGGTGGTGGGGGTCATATTGGAAGGGCTTTGTTCGAGGGACTACATATGGTGGGTCAGATGGAGAAGGAAGGGCCGTTCATATGTGGAGTAGAGAAGGAAGGGTGACGGAGGGGGGGGCCATATATGGTGAGTCATATATCGGGAGCGAGCAGGAGGGAGTGGGACTGTTCATATACGGTTAGGAGGGGGCAGGGGTCATATTTGGGGGGCCTTGTTCGAGGGACCACATATGGTGGGTCAGGTGGAGGAAGGGCTGTTCATATATTGTGAGACGGGGGGCGGGGGTCATATTTGGGGGGCCTTATTCGAGGGACCACATATGGTGGGTCAGGTGGAGGAAGGGCTGTTCATATATTGTGAGACGGGGGGCGGGGGTCATATTTGGGGGGCCTTATTCGAGGGACCACATATGGTGGGTCAGGTGGAGGAAGGGCTGTTCATATATTGTGAGACGGGGGGCGGGGGTCATATTTGGGGGGCCTTATTCGAGGGACCACATATGGTGGGTCAGGTGGAGGAAGGGCTGTTCATATATTGTGAGACGGGGGGCGGGGGTCATATTTGGGGGGCCTTGTTCGAGGGACCACATATGGTGGGTCAGGTGGAGGAGGGGCTGTTCATGTATGGGAAGAAGGGGGTAGGGGACACATATGGTGAGTCATTCATAGGGGGGCGTAGGCGGGGGAGGGGCTGTTCATATATGGTGAGGAGAGAGTGGGGGTCTTATTTGGGAGGCCTTGTTCGAGGGACCACATATGGTGGGTCAGGTGGGGGAGGGGCCGTTCATATGTGGAGTAGAAAAGGAAGGGAGACGAGGGGGGGGCCATATATGGTGAGTCATATATCGGGAGCGAGCAGGAGGGAGTGGGACTGTTCATATACGGTTAGGAGGGGGCAGGGGTCATATTTGGGGGGCCTTGTTCGAGGGACCACATATGGTGGATCAGGTGGAGGAGGGGCTGTTCATATATGGGAAGAAGGGGGTAGGGGACACATCTGATGAGTCATTCAGGGTAGCCAGAAGGAGGGGTTGTTCATATATGGGGTGGCGGGTATGAGAGCCATATTTGAGGAGCTATATTTGGGAGGCCATTTATGGGAAACTATTCAGGGGGAGAGCGAGCAAAGCAAGGGGGGCGTAGCCCCCTCGCAGGAAATAGTTAACTGAAATTGTCCAATGTTGATGTCTCTCTCACGGTTTAATCTGTTACCTCTCACTTTTCAGGCGAAGACTGTTGCCGAACAACTGGCAGCCAAACTCAACACAAAATTGAACTACCAACCGAGGGAGGAGGACTTGGTCGAGGGTGAGGGTGAGCCTGGCGAACAAACCTTCAGGAAATACGAGGAAGAATTGGAGATCAATGACTTCCCACAACAAGCCAGGTGGCGTGTCACTAGTAAAGAAGCACTAGCCCAAATTTCCGAATATTCGGAAGCAGGTCTGACAGTCAGGGGAACCTACATCGCCACTGGCAAAGCCCCACCTGAAGGTGAACGCAAACTTTACCTCGCCATTGAGTCCACCAGCGAACTAGCCGTTAGCAAAGCCAAAGCCGAGGTGTCTAGGCTCATCAAAGAGGAACTCATCAAATTACAGTCCTCTGGGGCGCACACTGGCTCTAGGGGTCGCTACAAAGTTTTGTAAATTACTTTTTCATGTGTTCAGTAAAGCTATACGATAAAATGATTTTTTTTTCTTTGGACTACAACATATGTTGATTAAAATCCTTATAAAATATCTTGATGTACATCTAATCGTCAATAGTTTCTCATATAAACACTTAAATTATTTATATTATGTACATTACATGGATGAGCGTATTAACATTCAGTTTTTAGTCTTCAATCATTGTAAAGAAAAGATAAATTAGTCCTTTATATCTTTGGCAAATCATTGATAACTATCAAGAAAGTAACTAATTTTTAATAAAAACTTGGTCAATGGTTGATTGATTGTTTCTTTAAGTAAGGCACTAGAAGAATCACAGT
Source organism: Diachasma alloeum (assembly GCF_001412515.2). NCBI lineage: Eukaryota > Metazoa > Arthropoda > Insecta > Hymenoptera > Braconidae > Diachasma > Diachasma alloeum. The sequence goes on along the minus strand of NW_021680378.1, from coordinate 676,718 downwards.
CTTGAGGATGAGTATTTGTCCCAAAAATCAAATGATCATTCAAATTTTGGGAACAAAGGGGATGATGAAATTACGTGATAACTCCGATGATCAGGAATGGTAGGAGGACCAGCGGTATCGATGTCCGCCATGTTGAACATGAGGATGGCTTGTCATCGATCATCTCTGCGCCGGTTAGTGATCCCAGTGGCACTTCCGCAATTACTTTCGGACTTTTCTCTGCGATTCTAGTGACTATCTTCTCCATTTCGGCGAGGCATCCTCGATGTTCGAGGAGCGACGGGGTTTTTGAGGTTGGTTGGATGATTATGAAGATGTCGCCCTCTGGCGTCATGCCGCCACGAAGAACGCATTCTGATATCTGGATTTGTCGGCCCAGGGCTGACAGTAGGGCCTCTAGCGTCACCGCTTCTTTGTCTCGTTCTTCCTCCATCATGTAGTAGATGCGATCGAGCTGAGAGGAATTCAATTAATTTTAACATTTTTTTGCACATTCTTTGGTCTTTCAAGAAACCATGCGTAAAATCTCAGATAGCCTGGGAGCTTGGTAGCAACAGAATTTCTAAAGTTGTTACTTCGACATGAGTTTAAGGTGTTTTGGTTAAAAAGTCAAAATAATGATCAAAAAATAGGAAAATTCATGAGAGAAATTTCTAAATATGCTGGATCATTGAGAATTCTTGCACATTTTCTTCCGATCTCAGTTTCGAGAAAAAAAAATGAAATTTGGATGTTTTTGTAATCCTTCCAGCTATAACATTCGAGGTTACCCCACTCTCAATTAGGAAAATTTCTATGGCACCCAAAAAAATAATCAGCTATTGAGAAAAAACTAGTGGGTGATAAATCAAATCTTTCTTGAAAACACGAATAAGTTTCAGATTTTTTTCAGATTTCATAAGAAAGTTATTTGAACAAATGATTCGGAAAATTATGAGTTTCGGGGCAATTACGCCCTCACGCACAGGCGCGTGATTCGAACGTCAATGAGCATCATGGGAAAGATATGGGTTGGACCATGGAACGGAGAGAGAGAAAACACTCGACAGGTTCACCAACTCGAAACGAATTTTAATATTATTTCAATAATTAGAATAACATGCAATAAAAATTATTTGACACCGGTAGGTGATGAGAAAAAAATCAATCAATCTGATGAATAAAATCAGTATTCAAAAAATGTTCAAATGCACACTTAAATAGTTACTTGAAAATTGGAAAATTTCATGCTCAGCGATTGAATCAGGACTCGAGAACAATGAGACCCCTTCCGTTTCACCCCCCGGTGATCTACACGCGAAACACCTTAAATGGGGCATCAATATGTTCACTTTTGCCATATTGTCTATATGGTCCATAATACAGGCAAAATGCTAGTCGTCGATGCCCCATTCAACCTCGTGTATAAGACCGCACCGTAACGTCCTTAATCCCCACTCTTTAACGCCTAAATAATGCCCATTCGTCCAACCAATCAGATTGCGGAATTTTCCCGCCAATTCTATTCTCTCAATTCTGATTGGCTATAAGGATGCGTCAATGGGAAAGTCCTACTGTACCTGTTTCCTGGAGTAGAATAACCTGGCAGCAGCGCCACAGACCCTGCAACAGGCCCCGGGTGGGATGACCCCAGGGCATTCCTCAGGAGTCTCCGGACACTGGACCGCGTCCCCGCAGCCCTCCCCGGCCCTTCCAATCGCCATACAGGGCCCAAAGTAATCCATGATGGTATTCTCCGCCCACGCCGCGCACTCATTGGCGTAAACCTCGCCGTTTATCCCGCAGACTGGCCCTCGCAAGCTGCACTCCCTGAGGCAGGGGCCCCAGTACCCTAGGGCCCCTCCACTCTTTACCAAATCACAAACTGAGGTGTGCTCCCTGTGATCCTTATCGCAGACCCGGCGTTGTATACCCAAAGTTTTTTTCTGCACCTCACAGTTCGCGGGAACGCACTCGTACTGCTTGCAGGGTTTGTAGATCGGGGCCAGACAGACCCGGGCCCTTCTCAAGCACTTCTCCCCACTCCCGCAAGGGTTACTCGCGCAAGGGTCTCTGGATGAACAACTCCCGAACTCAAAGTCATCGTTCTCGAGGCCCCGGCACTTCGCGATGCACGAGGAAGCGAGAGTGACGCCCGATCGTCCGCAGACCGGAACGTAATGGGCCAGACATTCGCAGGGAAGGGATGGCACCCGTTGGTCCCCGCAGGGCCTCCTAGAACACGTGATCTCCCCCTCAAAGCAGAGACAGGGCTTGCAGTCCAGGTAGAACTTCGTCCGGTGCGCGATGTAGCGGTTCTGGATGAAGCAAGAGTTCACGGGAAAGCAGTTGAGGTTGCGGCACTTTTCGACGCCATTTTGCGTACACTGGCAGATTCGGAGGCAGCCGATCTGGTCTTCCCTTGGGATCTGCACCCAGGCGTTCTGCGGGACTTGGAGGTGCGACATCTCTCCCAGGGAACAACCGGGAATGCACTGGTAGGCGGCGGCATTGTCCGCTGTGTATGGTTGCGGAACGCAGACTTCGGATTTTGCGCACTGGGAATCTCGGCAGGGGTTTGTAATTCTTTCTTTTTCGGGGAGGATCGGGTTGAGGAAGGGCTTCAGGGAGATGCAAGGCATCTCGGGACGGGAGGGGGACAGGCGGGAGCAGAGGGATACGGCGGACTGGGTGGCGGAAGTTAGGGACCAGTCGACGCAGTTGGTCAGAAGGTCGATGCAGTCGTTCCTGCAGAGACGCGTTTCGTGGGCTTGGGGCTCACACGGGCGGAGTTGGAGGAAGCAGACGGCTGCTTTGAGGGACTCTGCGGGGCAGGATGGGTCGACGCGAACGGGGAGGCCCAAACCCCGGATAATCGCGCCACGGGCCCAGTGGTCCACCTCGTGCTTCGCCGTGGCGTCCGATTCGGCGGAACAGGCTCTGGAAATTACAGAGACATGATTTAGCATTTCTCGGGTGATTGTGGAGATTTTTGGAAAAATCAAAGTGCGTTGGGGTCATGATACTTTGGCGCACATTTGGAGTCCGAACTTTTTTATCGTAAAAATCAAAATGACGGGCCTAGGGAGATGCGGATGAAGTTTGAAGGGACTCACCGGAATAGGGTTGTCGGTCTGTTATTGAAATTTGAGCAGTAGGATAAGCCAGTGCATCCCATCTCGCATGGTTCATCCGCCTCCTCCAGGCACCTTCTGAGTTCTCCTTCAGCGCCGGAGGGGAGGCACTCGGACTCCAGTTGAATTGACGCCGCCTCCCAGTCCGCCTGAAACGCTCGCCAGCAGAGATTCTGGCAGCTGGCACTGGTGGCGCGTGAGCAGCAGCCCAATTTCCCGATGTCCAGGGGTAGTCGCGAGGGTTTCATTGGGGCTGCCTGCAGGAAGCAACTCCAGAAGGGAGAATGGAGCTGAACTGGCGGACATTTCTCCTCTAGGGTGTCTAAGATGTCTTTGATTGTTACTGCTGTTAGGAGGACGTGACGACAGGCGTCTAGGCAGGGGGCGTCGGGTGCCTCGTGACAACAATGCAAATCTGAGATGGGTAAATTAAATAAGTTATTTTTTAAATTGAAAATCGTATTCTTTATTCATTGATTGTGGGGATTTGGCAAATGTGAAAGAGTCTTTCGATTCTTCCATTCTTTAAATTATTTATTTAACCCTAGATTCATTAACTGAAGTGTCTAGAAAATTATACAATTTTTTAAAATGATTTATATCTCGAATTCCTAAAGAAAACAAATTATTTCGAAAGGACGCGTAATTGTTTTTCATGCGGAACGGCTTCCGTCCGTTGTGCGACGTTGCCGCAAACTCGCTACACGCGTCCGGACAGTCTAGAGTAAATTCGGCAACACCGAAGCCTAAATAAAACCGCGCCGAATCCCCGCGGAACGGACCAAATCGCAAGATCGCGTATGATGACTAAACGAGGTTTAAAATTACTGTTTTTTGAGATGAATGGAAACGGTTGGAATGATTTCAATGAAATCTTTACATTGCTTGGGATTTTCGGCGCTCGACGCTTCTGCTGCGTTTTTCAGGCACTTGGGCACCTGGTGAAAACAGCCCTTGCTGCTGTAAAATTTCAGACTCGATGGCTTCTTGGGCTTATCGAATAGCTCACGACAGACTGTTCGGCAGGTCGCGTTGGCGACATTACTGCAGCATTTCTCACCATCCTCTCGTCTTTCTAAGCAGGTATAGAATTCTGGCTCGTCACTCGGTCGGCAGGAGCCTTTCAGACCCTCTCGGGAGCCCGCCAGGGCACATGTCGACCGACAAATCGGGTATTGAGCGAACTGGCAGCACTGACGGCCCGACCAGTCTTCATTTTTTACAGCTTCTGAATTATAAAATTAGTTAATATCACTTAAATTTCAATTATTAACGTAATCATCAGTTTAAATAGTAAAATTTTGAATTATTCATTAATCAGTAATTGAATTAGGAAGATTGACGATTATTTGGACAGTCGGAAATCCCTTAAAAGAATTTCAGTATCATCTATTTAATAGAAAATTTATAGTTCCATATTTTCAGATATTTAATTCATCATCAATTGGAAATTTAAATTATTAATTATTTTATTATTATTATTTTATTTCGATTAGTATATTTCAGTAGCGAAGCGGTAAACCGGATTAAGTCGATTTTGACTATTGGCCATTTTTTGACGAATATCTCGGAATCTGAAAGAAATACAAAAATTTTTGTCATGACCTTTTTTGTACAGCCAATTGAGAGGTATAAAAAATGTCAGGAGAAAAATTTTGCTGTCTCTCTTAGATTTCGAGATATTCATCAAAAAATGGTCAACAGTCAAAATCGACTTGATGTGAGTCGCAAATTCTTTTAATATTGAAGAATCGGAAGATGGCCATTCCGGGATTGGAGAAATACGATTTTGAAAAAATAAATGCTTCTATCGAGTAAATGAATATTTGGCAAAAATAATTTTTTCCTCAGTGTAGTTCTGTGGAAAAATTAGGTCTCAACTTACCGTCAAGAGTAGAATTGACGCATGTCCAAAAACGTGTCTGAAACATGAGGTGATGATGAAAAAAGGGAGGCCATTGTCGGTCGCATTCAAAGGGATAGCGATCAACTTTCAAAGTAATTTTTTTTATTACAAAAATTTCTCACCAGACCAGTTGAACAGAATTCTTGCAATTGTCGAGTAGAATTTTCTCGGGCTGTTGAATCGGCTCCCAGGGCCACCAGAGAAATCTTGAAAAAATGTATCAAAAAATGTTTTCACCTTTCGTTTTGTTTTTCTTAGAATAGAGAAAATATTTTCCTTCAGAAAAAAAATCTTGAGTTCGTGCAATTCTAAATTTTTCAGGACCACCAGAGAAATCTTGAAAAAATATATCAAAAAATGTTTTCACTCGTCGTCTTTTATCGTAGAATAGAAAAATTATTTTCTTTCAGAAAAAAAATCTTGAGTTCGTGCAATTCTAAATTTTTCAGGACCACCAGAGAAATCTTGAAAAAATATATCAAAAAATGTTTTCACTCGTCGTCTTTTTTTCGTAGTATAGAAAAATGATTTTCCTTCAGAAAAAAAATCGTGAGTTCGTGCAATTCGAAATTTTTGAACGATTAAAAGGCTTGGTCATGCACCCTCGTGCTTGGAGCAATATCCTGTTCAACGTCTGAATATCAATCGTAAAGAAATCACCCAACCAGTGGGGAATCACACGTAAAAAAAAAGTCGACGTACATTTCATTCTCTTAGTTGTCATTCAATAGTCGTATGGTTATCTTGTTAGTATGTCTCATGTGGGTTTTTACAAGAGGTTTAGCATCTTTATCCTGGGTTCCTTCGACACACAGGGGAAGGGGGGACTAGGGAGGTCGTGACTTAGTCACGCATTGAAGTTGAGTTGTTTATCTCAAGGCGTCATCGGTGGGAATCATGGAAATGGGATCGGGTAGGTTTGTTATTCCTATCAGGGGATTACTACTAATCTTTTTTTTGAGTGATACGTATCGAACTATGAACTATTGATAATCACAAAAATTTAATCTGGTGTTTTTGTCACGTAAAAAATTGACGCTGTTTTTTGAAAGACTAGAAACGCGGCGCGCGCCCAAGCTAGAATGGGGGGCTAGAAGGAAGAAAGCGTGTATCATTAATATTATGGAATGTTTATGCACTTTTATAAACTAACAAAAAAGATTTGGTTTTAAAACAATAGATATTTCATATTTTTTCAATTAACCCTAGACTGGTCACCATGCGAGGGAATTGCCGCAACACGTCGTTTTATTCACCTTGCCATCGACTGGTTGACCGGAAAAATTTGAGAAAAATTGAATTCGTCAATTGAAGTATCTGGAAAATTCTAGTATTTTTTTTCAATATTGTATCCTTAATTCTGGGAGAAAAAAAATTATTTCCAACAGGTGAACAATTTTTTCCCGCGTTAAATGAAATTGCATGTTGCGCGACGTTGCTGGGAACTCGCTAAACGCGCCCGGGAACTGTAGAGTGGTTTCGGCAACGGTGGAGCCTAAATAACACGGCGGCACTCTCCCGCGAAGGTGACTAAAGTCGCATTTTCCCGTCAGGTGACCAGACTAAGGTTAAGATCATCACAATCACTGTCGCTTTCATTTACAAAATTTCACGATAATCGCCATGCATATATATTTATATATTAATACAATAATAATACATGTAATATAATATAATATAATATTATAAAGTATTTATATAATAATATTCGACGGCTAAGCTCTGCACCTACTGATACTATATATACAGTAAGGCGCATTTACTGACTTCAAAATCAGTTACAGTCATCTTTTTAGACAGGGAAAGAATTGAGAAAAATGTTGGAGAAATTGAAGAAAAATAAAGGATTTGGAATTTTTGGGATGATATCTCGAGATTTTCGAGGTTTTGAAGTGTCATTTGTGGTCTTATGAAGTTCCTGACGACAGGGGGAGAGCCTGAAGAGTTCTAAATACCTATTTTCATCGCTGCGATATTCTTGGAGGCATGCCACGCGGATTTTTTACTCATTCCGCAGTGTTTGCATTTACTCGGGTGCGAAAAACCGTGAAAAATTCACTCTGGATTTATCTTTTTTTTTTTAAGTTTCCGTATGTAATAGAAGGTTTATTTATACTTCTTTCGCTTGAGAATTAATATTTCATCGTTTCTTTGTTCAATATGTTCTATTTTTCTTCAAGTGAATGTCAACAGATTAATTTGGAGAGATTATTAAAACTTATAGTATAAATTCTATTGAATTTTGAAATCATTTTTTAGAAAAAATCAGTGGAATTTCTACACAACATTTTCCATGTTTTTTTCGCTCTATTTTTTTCTCCTTTTATTAAAAAAGTCAAACGAAATAAGTTTGAAAATTTGAACCGAGGAATTTCTACAAAAATTATGTCAATAGAGTAAGTTGAATAAAAAAATCTAATTCTAATTTTTTTATTCTTTAATGTAATATTCTACTGAAAATTTTTATGGAATTTGTTAATAGTATCGACCAAGAGCAAATAAAAAGTGCAATCGAATTCCAATAGAATTTTCCAACGAGTTCATAAGGTTTTTCAATGAAATTTTATCGTACGTGAACTTCGAAAATTGGCTAAACTGCATCGAACGCATCATCAACTTCCGCTTATATTTAACTTTCAGATGCCGATGCCAGGAAGTTCTCATCAGTAGTCACAGCAGTGTTGTATCTTCGTCACTTCTTACAATCTCGTCCTCAAAAAGAAAAACACTTGGGGGTTCTCCAACCTCAGATCCGTCATCACGCACAAAATTTCAAAGCGACTTTCTCCCTCTTCGCCTACTAAAAAAATTGGGCTATTTATGATATCTGCACCCTCCCCCACTAGAGGCATTCACGAATGACTCGATAAATTATCTCCATTCAAGTGTCCCATTTTTACTTCACAATGTTCGCCATTAAAAAAATTCTTCAACAAATTATACGAATTTCATTTCACTTCCACTCTTTACTCGCAAATTTAATTTGTTCATCAAAGAAATTTAATTAATAGAAATTTTGAATTTGTTTGCCCCATGTTTGATTCCAGATTATTGTTCTGACTGGGGAATTTTATGGCGCATAAGTATACCCGGGAATATGATACCCCGAGGCAGATCGAGAGGATTGGATAATATTTCTCCAGCAATTCGTTTTTTAATTCTTCCGATTTTTTAAGTTCATCCCTTCTGATATTCTTATTGTCGCAGAGTCGTTTCTCGTATAATATTTGCGTATGAATGACCGCGCCCCCTGGGGTCGATGTGTAAATCTCCCAGCGGGGCCCGATGCAATCTCCCTCGGTCCCACCCACCCGAAATTCTTAAAAATACCTGGTGAATTTGTAAATTCACTCCGGTCTCAGATCAATCTGAAAGACTCGAGGGATTTCCGGTAGAAGAACCAATGCACATACAGAGTCCCAATTTTGTTGACGAATAAAATGGTTTTAACTCATGTCTCTGCGACTCACAATTCTCGAGACGTTATCGTTTGTTTGAGTGAGTGGCTCGAGACCTTTAGTTTATGAGTGAGCGCGTGCGCAGTGGAACGCTCCTGTTCACAAACGTCCACGTGCTGAGAACTACGATTCGTAGAGACACGAGTTGGAAGCCATTTTATTTGCCATGAAATTCCCTAGATTTGTCACACAGGATGTCACGATCACTTCTCAATAGTTTTTGAGATATTTCAATTGACACTGGGGCATTGTTGCGACCCAGTTAGTGTATCCGTTGTACATGTGCGCATGACTGTGCGCATCGTACTCCCTCCATGCGCAGTCGTCGACTGCGCAACTTCCGTTGGGTTTTTCGTTACATGAGATTTTCCAGGGATTACTCCACCACAAAATTTCGATGAAGAGAGCTAAGATGTTTACACATCATAACAATTAATCAATTCCCTACATCGTCATCACTTTCATAAGATGGATCACGATGAAAATGAGGAAATTTTTCTACGTGCTTTAATTCGTTTTGGAGCGATGATTTTTAAATAATAACGAGAAATCATTTCTCTTATCACATCAAACCACGCGTTGACGGCTTTGACGTATTGACACGTACACATGACTGTGCGCATCGTATTTCCTCCGTGCGCAGTCGTCGACTGCGCAACTTCCGTTGCATTTTCCGTTACAGGAGATATGTTTCAAGGATTACTGTACCACAAAAACCGTTACATTATTTTTTTTCAAATGACTCTAAATTACCGGGGCAATATGGGCCGTCGTCTGAAGACAAAATTTTTATTTGAGAAATGCACGAATCCCGAATCTCCAATTTGTCAGAATAAAAAAAAACCGAATGGAGACATTGAAAAAAAATCGTACCTGAGAGCAGACGTTGCGGCAGGACCCAGTGGCATATGAGCAGCATGACATTTCTGCAACAAAGAAGAAAAAAAATGAATGAGAAAAAGTCATCGGGTGTTGTCCCACATCAAGTGCCACCGTCTGGCGTCAAAAAGGTCCTCGAGTCGCGGAGAAAAAAAAATTTGGGGGAAAAAAAATCTCCTTTGTCGGATTTTCTTCGGATATTTCCCAGGAGGTAAGAGGAGACGATTTCTGCACTTCTCCTTATCTTCCACATGTGGAACGTCTGGTTCTTAACAAGTATGAGGGGGGCACAGGAACGCCCCGCGTTTGGTGGGCATGCGGGTCTCGTTTTATGACGACTGGGGGCCCTCAGGATGACGGGAAGTGGCCATTGTTGTCGGAGAGACGGGGAAAATTTTCAATTTCTCGGGGCGATTCGGGAGTAAATATGCCCGGATGATTTAATGTGTGTTTATTTGATCAACTTTTAGTGCTTACTCAAGTGGAGGGGAAAAGATGGGCGTATGGGGGATTGAATGAGAAAATTTGGGCATTTGGGTGTTTGATATTTTTCCGTTTCGGGAGTGCTTGAGGATATCCAAATATCTTTTACCATTTTCAATCATCAAATTTTTCAATTAAATTGCGTGAGAAAAATTTGAAGAAAATCAAGAACATTCAGCGTCATTGAAATTACATTTTGTACAGAATTATTATTTTTTTTAACATTCGTTGTTTATAAATAAATGATTGAAATTATTTCAACGTTCGGAAACATTATTTTTTAGGCATGAAATCGATTTCTGGTAAAATTCTGAATATGAACAAATTTGTTACGATTCCGAACACACCGAGAGAAATGTTCAGTAAAAATTACGGAACTCACAGTTCGCTCGCCGATTACGGAATCGACTCAGAAAATTTAAGTGACGGTATCGTAATTTTTCACTGGAGATTCAGATAAAAATTACGGAACGCTCTGGAAAAATTCCGTGACAGTTCCGTGAAACTTCCTACAAGCACATTTCGCTCCGGAATTTTCATTGAATATTTCTCTCCGTGCAAATGATTTTTATGGTGAGAAATTGATTGTTTATAAATCAATATTTATAGACAATGCTCCTAATTTTTTTAAATTCCAATTTTTTAATTACTTCATCAATCTTTCTATAAAAGTAAATGTCATAATTTTTTTTCAGTTTTTTAAAGTGTTTTCTAACGGCTCAATATCGAGATTCCAATTCGGATCTGCGGAGGTTAAATAATAAAATCACTGCAAAATATTCGGAAACTTAGGATCAAATGGGGCTCAAATGAAAGCTCTGATGTGTTTACATACTTTCCTTAAACGTAAATTAACAATTGAAAAATAAAATGCTATTTCTCAAATGAAAAATTGACTTAAAAATTAAGTAAAATGGGGAGGCTGCGCACTTTCACAAGCCAAAACCCACTTTTCCGCACTCGCATTGGAAAAAAAAATGTTTTCCTCCTCGAGAACGAGGGGAGCAATCCAAGTGTTGGATATTCAGTCCAAAGACACTGAATGATGCATGCGGACGTCTGTCCCGTGGTACGAAAGATTATGGTGGGGGACAATTAAGTTAATAGATGCCAATTAACTGCAAATTGTCCCACCGTCTCGTGGACATACTCTCACGAAAAATATTCGAGTGGAGGCTCGACACCGATCTGTCTCTCAACACTCAACATTTGTCGTATCTCAAACTCTCAATATGGCTTTTGTCTATGCACTTCCGGTGCCAGAATACACATCCCTATTTTTTTGAGAGGAACAACGGAATTTCGGGGAAAAATCCGAGAAACGACGATCGATTACTTTAAACTGGGAAAAAATAAGAAAACACTATAAGACGACCCGTTTTGCCCCCGTAGGTACTGAATTATAGAAAAAAAATAGATTTGAAAAAAAAAACAACTGGGAAATTGCTCTTGTATTGCATGTAGTATATTTATTTTTGCTAATAAATTAGCAATATGGTTCCGAATGGTTATTTTGCACATCATTTCCTCCCATCATCTATAATTCATTGTTTATTTCATTTTATTAAATTGAATAAGATTTATTTTCAACTAATTTTGTCAGATTTTCAACTTAGTTGAATGTTATTATCATGATCATTATTCTTATTATCCCTTTTTTCTATACAACCGATTGTCTTTTTTACGGTTCTATCTCTTCCCTCAGCCCTTCGATAAAATGTTAATAGAAAAATTTTATTCACACATACTTGAATGAATTTGAAACATCACATTTGAAAATTCATGAAACATTCGAAATTTTCAACAATCATCATAAAAATCAGATCAACCAATATAACTATCGTAATCATCTTTTAACTTCGACTTAATGGCATTAAAACATACATTTTAAGCGATGATTGAATTCATTTGAAGCATGATATTCAAAGATATCCCCGGAATACTGATTTTCAAAAAATATAAAATTATTTCAAATTTTCAAATAAGTCAAAATAACGATTATTGCCATCGCCTTCATCTTCGAACTCGGTCAAAAGGACATTAAATCAAATTTTTGAAGCCATCATTCAATCAATTCAGAACATTTTTTAGTTATCGTGGGACAACCGATTTTCGAATAAATTCGAAAATAAAAAAAAATAATCAATGGATTAAATTTTAATTAATGGCGATCAATAGGGTTCAACAATACCTACGTTTGAAAAAAAGATTGAATTCCATCCATTCATTAGCGAACAATTGCACGCATTTACGAGGTTTAAAAATTGCATTTTCGGACTTTTTCGATCATGGAGTCGATATAACACAAAAAATCCAAATCTTAAATTTGAACGATTACAAAGCTTCCATCCAGGAGCACAAAAATTTAAAAAGTCGTCTTTCGTTAGATATTCAGCTGAAATTTCCCTGATTATCGAATGAAAAGAGCTAATATTAATTTTTTTTTCAATTTTTGAAAGTCCAAAAATGATTTAAAAAATGGCAGAAAAATGATTTTCAGCGGATTAAGTTCAACTGAAGTAGTTGTATCCGAAAACTCCGACTGTCGGTGCCTTTATGTGGCTTCACGTTGTGGTTTAAACTAAAATAGCTCATAACATTCCCAACACCGGGGGAATACACTTAGGGTGTCGTCCCTCTTTCAAAACGCAATCTGTAAATCTCGTGAATTATCGAGAGCAATTGAGGGGTCTCTCCATTTTCCAGGGTAATTAGTCCCATTAGGACACGAGAGTAATCCTGTCTCCACAGAGAGATGAATATTAATGGGTAGTGGATGTAGAAACGAGTAAAAAAGTCATGAATTTTTTTTCAACTATTTTTTTTCTTCTCGACCTAAAGTGCATTGAAATCGGTCGAATTGAGTCACACGGATAAAAAATGGAGATTATGTACTAGTGGTTTGTGAGCCGCACGCGTGCACATAGAGACGCTTGTGTTTAGCTACGCTAATTCCACTCAATTGCAAATTCGATGACGGCATCGTTCACTGAATTCTATCAACTGTCTGTCGTTCATTGAATGACAAACAGCCAAGAAGAGTTATCCAGTTGAAATTTCTCTGGGTATCATAACAAAAAATCATCAACAGTGTGATGAAAAGTAAATTTTGTGGCCCAGGCCGTAAGGGATGGGGGCCTAAAAATTAGTCTGAAGAATGGTGCTCCTGGAAAAGTTATTAAAAAAGAGCTATTGTTCCATGCCTTTACGTAAAACGTGATTTTACGGACGGTTGTCGGGCTTTAAACTCATATTTTACAGCCTAGATCGGCAAAACTTCAATTTTAGCGAATCTCTGGGGTTTTTGAAGCCGAAAAAGTCGAGGTGTGTTTCCTAGCTGAAATTTTCCTGCGCATCAAAACAAAAAATGATCATAATTATCATAATTGTGGAAAAATGCCATTTTACGAACAGTGTGATGAAAAGTAACTTTTTCAGCCTAGGCTGTAAAGTATGGGGGCCTAAAAAGTAGTCTGAAAAATGGTACTCCTGGAAAAGTTATTAAAAAGTAGCCACTCTTCCATGCCTTTACGTAAAACGTGATTTTACGGACGGTTGTCGGGCTTTAAACTCATATTTTACAGCCTAGATCGACAAAACTTCAATTTTAGCGAATCTCTGGGGTTTTTGAAGCCGAAACAGTCGAGGTGTGTTTCCTAGCTGAAATTTTCCTGCGCATCAAAACAAGAAATGATCATAATTATCATAATTGTAGAAAAATTCCATTTTACGAACAGTGTGATGAAAAGTAACTTTTTCGGCCTAGGCTGTAAAGAATGGGGGCCTAAAAATTAGGCTGAAGAATGGTACTCCTGGAAAAAGTATTAAAGAATAACTATTGTTCCATGTTCTTGCGTAAAACATGAGTTTACGGACGGTTGTTGGGATTTAAACTCATATTTTACAGCCTAGATCGACAAAATTGCAATTTTAACTAATCTCTGGGATTTTGGAGTAAAAAAATTAATTGAGAAGTGTTTTCCAGCTGAAATCTCCCTGCGCTTCATAACAAAAAATTATTATAATTTTCTTGGAAATTGAGAAATCGTGTGATTTGATGCAAATTTACTGCAAAATGCCATTTTACTGACAGTCTGATGAAAAATTAGTTTGAAAAATGGTATTTTTTTCTGACTTAAATTCTAAAACATGATTTTACACATAGCTTTAAACTGATATTTTACAGCCTGGGCCGTAAAACTCCAATTTTGGAAAATGTCTGAGTTTTTTTAAGTCAAAAAGTCGTCACGGAGTGGTTTCAGAAATTGAGGGATCGCATTATGAACAAATTCACGGAAAAAAATCGTCATAAAAATGACTTCCAATCGACTCAGATATCTTTAACGATTCTCAGAAGTCACATAAACGATTGAAATTGGCGAGAATGTCACTGCGCTGGGATGAAATTAATCAACAGCTGCGTCTTGGTCGCGACATATTGTTTCTCGCGCCGATTTATTACATAGAAATTCTCTTTTCACAACAAAAATAAAAAATATTCAATTACAATTCACAATTTTTTTCCCCAAAAATTCATAGATGAATGAAAGTTTGAATTTTCTTTGTAGGAATTTACGCGGCTATTTACTAGGAACGCTCACACTCCTATTTATAATTCTCCATTGCCCTGCGCACACATTTTAATCCCCGCTAATTCTCGTATAATTGATCGTGATACATAAGATTTTGCCATCCTATCACCTCCCGGGTGATTATATCCACTTCATTCGGCCCTAATCACTGAGATCATGCGGCATGAAATGTTAAAATCGAACATTTATCTATTTTCCAACACCAGAGGCTATTACGATATCGATAAATCGGTGGTTTTGCAGGCGGAATTAATCGAGAATACTTTCTTTATTGGTCTACTTTCATCAGCTATCCCATTAACTATTCATCGATTTTTAATTTTTTAAAAATGAAACCTGCACTTCATTTGGCTTTTTTTATTTAAACTTTTGAAAGCAAATAGAAAAAAAATACGAGAAAATTCGAAGAATTACGATAGATTTTATTTCATACATAAAATAAAAAATCTGAATAATTTTTTTTTATTCAAAAATTGAATTGAATGCGATAACACTCGCCCCCCAATAAATCCCTCAAGAGAACAAAACAAGAAAAAATGAACAGTAAAGCGAAAATATTCGCAAAATTTGTTTTCGTTGTTTTTGTTATCCCGGTGGAAATTTATGCCTCGCACGTGCGTGGCAGAGGTGTCACCGGGGGTCCTACGGGTTCTCCATTTAGCCACGCGAAAGAACCGAGAGAATGAATCCCAACGGAGATGCCGAGAGAGTGAGAGGAGAATGAAAATAAGAGTAAAATACAACAGAAGTAAATAAAGCCGAATAAAAATGGAAATAAAGACGCGAATAAAGGCAGCAGCAGGAGTCACCGTGCGCATATGTATATAAATACAGTGGTAACCACGGGAAGACGATAACGTGTCCCGTTTTACCCCTCCCCCCTTCCGTTACCCCGAGAACTACTCATTCTGTATCTTTTTTCTCAACGCATGAGATTTCTTCTGTTCGGACGCTGTAGCTACGGAACGCCGTGAACAGTTGACATTTATTATGAATAGGGAATTGTGAGAATTGTCATTTTTTTAAATATTTCTTTTTCATGCCCGGAAAAATGACTTTTTAGGTCTAGGCATGTAATCCACGATTATTGGACTTTGTGGTAGAGTGGTCCTTGAAAAATCTTATGGAACGAAAAACGCAACGGAAGTTGCGCAGTCGACGACTGCGCATGGAGGGAAAACGATGCGCACAGTCATGCGCACATGTACAACGGATACACTAACTGGGTCGCAACAATGCCCCAGTGTCAATTGAAATATCTCAAAAACTATTGAGAAGTCATCATGACATCCAGTGTGACAAATCTAGGGAATTTCATGGCAAATAAAATGGCTTTCAACTCGTGTCTCTACGAATCGTAGTTCTTAACACGTGGACGTTTGTGGACAGGAGCATCCCACTGCGCACGCGCTCACTCAGAAATTAAAGGTCTCGAGCCACTCACTCAAACAAACGATGACGTCTCGAGAATTGTGAGTCGTCGAGACATGAGGGAAAACCATTTTAATCGTTGTAAAAATCAGAAAGATGTGAAATGAATGAACCCTTTCGACTGCGTCTTATCAAAACAATTAAGGAATGAAGTTTGTTGATTTTTTCAAGTAAAGCGTTTGATAGAACCGATTGTTTTGAAAGACAGTTTGAACGACTTGTTTCGCAACGGGAGGGGGAAAAAATGAAGCGGAGAATGAGAGGGATGTGTCCCACGCATGTGTGATAGGGCGTACGTTAGTATCGAGTGTGAGAGAGAGATGGTGGGAGAACATGTGGCGGAAAGCTGTCGTCGATATCTTTTTTCTCATTATGAGTTTATGCGAATGAGTACGAGAATTATACTGGGTTCAATGAATCTGTCTTTACATCATCAAATTATTCATCGGAAGACTCGACCAGTCTATTTCACATCTCATCACTTCATTCCTTTCGCTCGGTAAAAAAGACCCAGAAACTTGAATTAACAAAAATTTCAACTATAAATTATGCAATAAAAAATCATAATAATAATAATTTAATTCCAGAACAAATTAAATGAGAGAAATTGTATTATTAATAAAGCTTTTGGAAGTGGAAAATTTGATTACGAAAAAAAATTATAATTTTTAAAATTTGAATGCAATAAATTTTTTATTATTTTACCTTGTGTTATCCCGATCAATGAATTTCTCGTATCTCCAAAAATCCACAAATGCACAAAAATAAATCCCAAAGTCCACATTTTTCAATCACTTAAATACAGAAAAATCGATGGTTTCCAATAGTTTTATTCAGTTAAAATTAATCAACTGATTAAAATTAATCAATGGATTTACGAAGCGAGAAAAAATGCACAAAATATTCCATCACTCAACTGATAAAGCTCTGATGCAGATAATTAATAGGAGAAGTCAATATTGATTGATCTTCGATTTTCAAAAAAATAAATAAAATAAAATTGAAATAAAAAATGAGAAGAGAGATGAGTAGTTGCGCTGTTGGCGCGCGGCGAACGACTGATTGTGAGCTTTACACGCGTCGCATACGATTGAAGCTTTAACTGATGGCTGGGGTGGGGGCGAGGGAGTAGAAGGAACTCGGGTGGATACTGTAGGCGGGTAGAGACGCGTGCTTCGTGTCACTTGATTGCAACTGCCATTGTGACACATACCCACACATAACCGGCAATGTAGCCCCCACTGATTCTCATTGTTATTCATTTTAACATGATTTGGTATGTCAACTTCCCACGAGTATTGTCCTGCGACATTTTTTTCTATTAAGGTGTATCCCGAGACAATACCAGCCAAAAGCTAGTCTCCATGAATTTCCGGAAAAAATTCTAAATGTCTTAATTTATGGCATTTTCATGAGTTATTGAGTTTTTCTATCCATGTGACCCGCATACGATCTCCTTATGAGCCTTTCGACCCTTAATTTGGGAGTCTTAATCCGAGTATCAAATTTTTATCACCAATAGTCTTGGATTTTTATAATACAGAGAGATATGGAGACCTTTATTTTGGCCCTTGTGACCCTTATCTGGATCCTTAATCTGACCCACGTGACCTCCATTCTCACTTTGATGACCCTTAACCTCAACCTTGAGACCCTTATTGTGACCTTTATTATCTCCATGACCCTTATTCTGACCCTTACGATCGCCATGACCCTCATTCTGACCCTTATGATCGCCATGACCCTTATTCTGACCTTATATTGACCCTCATGATCCTTATTTTCTCACTCGTGACCCTTCTTCTGTGACCTTTATATCTTTATTTTAACCCTTGTGACCCTTAATTTTTGAGTCTTAATTGCGAGTACCAAATTTTTATCACCAGAAGTCGATTTGGATTTTTGTAATATGGAGAGATATGTTATTGACGAAGGTAACAATAACTGTTTGAATCAAATAAGAAATGATTTCACGAAATTTATATATTTTTTTTTTATTTGCATTTCATTATTTATTATGTCCTAAACTGTATCATACAACTAGTTCGATTTTTTTTAATACCTGGGGAATATTATAAACATTAAATAAAAAATAAAAAATTAAAAAATTTCCAAATAATTTGAAATTCTAAAAATATTATTGATTTTTACCTTTGAGAACTGAATAACAATTAAAATGAAAATATAGAAATAAATCATCTTCTTATGAAACATGGAATTACCGTGAAAATTATTCTAAACGATTGTTTACTTTAATTTAAATAGTGAGATAATAATCGTGAGTTTCTCCAGGCTCGAAGAATTTATCATCGTAAACATTCAAATGAACACGACACACTGTTCTGGAACGATCATTTATCATGAACCAGTAACACCTGTTTCGATGCAAATAAATATACCAAGAATATGAATATGATTTATGGAAGAGAAAATTAAATTGATTTGATATATTGAAATTTTTATTTAAATTCTGTATTTTTTTTCGCTGAATTTTGTGATGGCTATTTTTTCCTTGCGAGGCTTTTTGGAAAAATCAAATGAGTAAGATGTTCACGTATATTACAAGGAATAAATGCCCTTCCCTCGTTTATAATCTTGCCTGGAGTGGAGAAGTGATGGAAAGGTTTATACGACCATTTCCGTGAATAGGCGCATCCTCAGGCGATCGTCGGCTGCATATTAATGGGACCTCACAACCAAAAATACAATTACTCATTTTTTTTATTATAATAATTTCAGTATTTATCAAATTTTATTAATTGCTGGCATTTTACAACGAAATTGCAATTTTTTACATATTCTTCATCATAAATTGCTACTTTGTCATGAGCTAATTACTAATGAATTTCGTATGTTTGCGAAAATTCTCTCGAATTTATCGGCCACCCACGATGAGATCATGATAGTGTTTTTTTTTCAATGAATAATTTCAAAATTAATTATAGACTGCGATTTTTTGCCAAATTTTTTCATAATTTTTAAATGATGTAATTTTTTTTTCAATTGTTAAACTGGAATGAATTTTCTTTTCTTCATTACAATTATTTTAGAATCTATCGAACTTAATCAATTGCTGACCTTTCACAACGATATTGCAGTCTCAGAGCTTCGACTTCAATTTTTGAAATATTTTCCGTCATAAATTGCTATTTCACTATGAATTAATTATTAATGAATTATTAATGAATTCTCTCGAATTTGTCGCCCACATGATAGTGTTTTTTTTTAATAACAAATAATTAAAAAATTCATTATAGATTGCGATTTTCTCCGAATTTTTTCATAATTTCTAAATGTTAGAATTTTTTTTAATTGTTAAACTGCAATGGTTTTTTTCTTTTCTTCATTACAATCATTTCAGAATCTATCGAACTTAATTAATTGCTGACCTTTCGCAACGATATTGCAATTTTAGCGCTTCAACTGCAATTTTTTAAATATTTTTCGGCATAAATTGCTATTTCACTATGAATTAATTATTAATGAATTCCATATATTTACGAGAATTCTCTCGAATTTGTCGGCCACCCACGATGAGATCTTGATAGTGTTTTTTTGTTCCATAACAAATCATTTAAAAATTGATTACAGACTGCGATTTTTTTCCTAATTTTTTCATAATTTCTAGATGATAAATTTTTTTTTCACACTGCAATGACTTTTTTTCTTTTCTTTATTACAATAATTTCTGAATCTATCGAGTTTAATTAATTACTGACATTTCGCAACGATATTGCAAACTCAGCGCTGCAACTTCAACTTTTTAAATATTTTTCGTCATAAATTGCCATTTCACTATGAATTAATTATTAATGAATTCCATATATTTACGAGAATTCTCTAGAATTTGATAGTGTCTTTTTTTTCAATAACAAATAATTTAAAAATTAATTATAGACTGATTTTTCTCTAAATTTTTCATATATTCTAGATGATAGGAAATCATTGGGTTTTCTAATTTTTATGTTTTGAAAATACATTCAATGCGTTCATTTCCGGGAAATTTCAAGATAGATTTTCTCTTCTCATTTCACATCCCGGCGCCATGCAAATACCGTTTAAATCGTCTGGGCCGTGCCTTCGAGAAAACTTCAGTTGATTAATAGTCAAGCGACAATTGTAATTCGCGCCACTCCCTTTTTTTATAAACTTTTTTCCTCGTTTTATCCTCTCACACGGGCGATATGTTCCCCTCCGAGCTGGTGAGATGCGCGGGAATGCCTTGGAAAATCGCGGCAGGAATAACTGATGAGAGCGCTGAGTGTGCTTACACGTGATTGAAGAATTCTAGACAATTTATGTTCATCCGTATCATCCGAATTTTTTCGTACGATTGTATTCAGAATTTATCAATCTACACTGTTAGAAATTTCTTGAAATTTCTGTCACCGCGTCATCTGAATTTTTGATGTTGTGAGGTTGAATTCAATTTTAAATGAAAGCGTTCACTAAATTTCTCATTCATCTTGAAAATTCAATAAAATTGGGTTTTCCATGTTAAACATGATTGATTATTCAATGAAAGCTTGAATTTTCAAGCTCATCATGAAAATTGAGCATCATATGGAATTCAATTTTCAATAGATTGTGAATTCAGAAAAGTTATTGCCTGAATTTTCATAATTTTGAAGGTTTTTCAGTGCCGTATACACGGAAAAAAAGAAAACTGCGGAAAGCCTGAGGTCGCAAGTATTTAGCCGGAGATTCGTATGAGGGAGCGCTTCGCCAGGTGTCCGCGCCAAAAAAGAATGGTCGTGGTTGGGTACCCGCACTCTCTCGAAATTAGCTCCGACTGAACGTCCCCTACCACTCAGATCCAAAATCATTCTTTCCTGACGGCGACGATATATCTCGTCGTTTTCCTTGCGCAGCACAAGACNATTTTATATCGCTTCGAGTCTGATGAGACTATATGGCGATTGATCAAGACTTTAAAAATGGTTAGATCTCACCATTCTACCCGGCCAGGAATCGAACCTGGAACCTATCCGTTGTGAGGCAACGGCCTTAACCACTACGCCAGGCCACCGGGCTACCATTAATTATTAGGAAGTTTAATGGAAAGTCGAATATTCGGTGAAAAGCTTGAAAATTTCGGAAAAACTACCACATTTACGCAAGGCATTATTCTGCGCGGACGAAGACACTAACGAAGGCAACACATTAATGGAGACTAGAATAGAAAAGAAAAAATTTCTATTTCGTATTTATAGATATATATCTATATTTCATGGTATACCTATGCCCTACATCACTAATGTCTGCTGATGTTGGAGTGATTCGCCTACGATTGAACAATTATATTATTGACTGTATTGAGAATCCCGTCTTTTCCCTATTTAATGTGAATCATTTACTGATCATCATATGATACAATTCACAAAACCGTTGTGTTTTTATACACGTGGAAAATTGGTGAAACGCCGGCATTTTACTACACGGAGAGAAATATTCAATAAAAATTACCAGAAAAAAGACGTAAAAATTACGTTTCGAAACGTAATCTGGGAGCGAAGTAAAATTCAATAAAAAGTGTCAATCGTCACGTAAATTCTACGATCTGTTCCGTAAAAATTACTCATCCATCCGACGCCTCACGGCTAGCCACGAGTCACCGTGAGGGGGAGATTTTAACAACACGTTCCGTAATTTTTCCGGAACTTTTCGTAAAAATTCTTAAACATCCAAGAATTTTCATGTTCTGAGGCATAATAAGTCTTGAAGTTTCTGTTAGATTTTACAACTTCCAGAAAAATTACGTGACTTTTTCGTATTTTTTCGGTGATAGACCCGAAAATTTACTGAACGTTTCAGATTTATTCTTTTATATTCCTATAGAAATTCACTGAAAACGATTCTCGCTTGCGGATTACGTGAAATGTTCCATAATTTTTCTTGAATATTTCTTTCCGTGTGCCGAAGCACCCTCTTCGTACGAATCTCAGGCGAAATACCTGTGATCTCAGTATTTCCAGCGTTTCTTTTTTTTCCATGTAGACTTGTAAATCGAGTATTGCTTAAATAATCAAGAACTTAATTGACTCGTCAATGAAGAAATATACAGAAATTTCATGTAACTTTGCTCATTTTGAACAGCATGGTTTAGGTTATGGAGGGCACTGATAGGCTGGTATCGCCTGTCGGTTTTATTTTCTTTTCTCTTTCTTGGGATAAATATTCTGTCAGAATCCACGAACAACTTATGGATTAATGAGAATAAATTATTGCCCGGATGAAGGATACCTTGTACGTCCGAAACGTTGGGAGAAATGGAAATCTTTTGGGATCTTCTGTTTTTTATAAATTCGAGTGATTAATAAATAAAATCGTTTTAATGACCCTTATGGAAGAGAAGTTGGAGTTTTCTGGAAAAATATAACTTTGTCGTTGTTAAAAATTCCAAGCTTTCTCACTTGAAATTTCAAGAGTAATTTTCTAACAGTGTACCACGGATTCGTTTTTTAAGAACCTCGTGAGAACCGTTTTCTCATCAGATGGAAAAATCGAGTTCAGGAGGACTCATAGCCCCTATTTTCTAGGGATATACCTTAAGAAATAAAATCACAAAACGTTTCAGTGACTTATTTATTTTCTTTCAATTTATTACATTTCCGGGCAGCGGACGGGGAGAGGCCAGTGGTGGAGCCGGAAGGAAGATGAGGGTTGGAAAGACGTAACAACTTTAAATATTATTTTAATACTTTTACCCTCATCCCTCTACCTCCCGCCAAATTCAGAAATTCGGGAACTCTATTTTTAACGTCACCAAAATTATCTCTGCAAAAATAGTCGACCATTGTGGAGAATAAATGAAGTATTTAACGAGACAAATGACATTTAACCAGGTGAAACAGAAAATCCTCGAGGAAGACACCTACAATGTTCAGAAAACATGTCTTAATATCTTAATTTGGGACACTAAAAGTTACTTAACCCATTGAGGCACCAAGATCACGAAACGTATCGGTGTGAGCATGGAGGGGAAAAAGTTATTTATTTTCAAAAAAAAATCATTCAAATTGAATAAAACTGTTCAATCATTTCAAGTAAAAAGAATGAATTATTTTCCATAAATAATAAATCTGTTTCATATAAATTCCTCATTACATTCAAATAAATTCTTCATTTGAAGCGGAAAAACCAAAATTTTATGTACTTGAAAAAAAAAATTCATTATTCATTATTCATCTCTTTTTTGGAAATGTTTATTTCAAACATTATCTTCAGGAAGTGCGCGTTCAAATAAAGGTGGTCATTTGATTCAAATAGATTGTTTTTCCAAATGTGCATGTAATAAAAAAAATATGTAATAAATTATTCCCACTTTTCTTGCACCGGCGACGGTGGCCGAAGCGGTTAAATCGCTCGGCCGCTTTTTTTTATTACTATAAATACAAACACAAAATCCTATTTTTTTTTTCTTTCCTTTTTACTTCCTTTTTTTTTGAGCGCATTAAACAAAGTATACAATGCTACTGAATGGAGCAGATAATATGAAATCAATATAAAATCTTTGAAATACAAACAATAGCCAGTCAAAACTCGAGAGTTACTAAGCGACCATAGTTTACTAAAACCAATATAAGACGTTAATTTTTTTATATACCTATTTTTTTTATGTAAATAGCTGTAAATATTGTAAATACCCTGTTGTAAAAATTGAATAAAAACATGGTTAAAAAAAAAAGTTGAATCGCTCGGCCGGACGGCGAGACCTGTGAGGCGCGGGTTCGAGTCCGGCTTGGGGCATTTGCGATTTTTAATCTTTCGGAAACCGTCGAACGGAAGTCTAGATATCGAGAGTCATCGGAGAAGTGTTAGGAAAACATTCTCCGATGAAGCTCGGACGATGGACGTCCGTGTCGACCAAGGTTTTCCATGGTTTCCCTTGGTCACTAGGAGAGTCTGTACGTGGGGTAAAGCTCCTGGGGTACAATGCGACATGGTTGGAGAGGAAGTCGGCCCATGAACCGCAAAACGTGTAAAAACTCGAATAGGGTATATATGGCAATAAATAAATATTCCCACTTTTCTCCCCCTAACCATAACAGCTATTCCCACTCCCGCCGCACCGCATGTAGCTCTAGAGTGGGGACGGACGATGATGCCTCAACGGGTTAAATTTGCCGACACAAATACAAACATCATAAAATATACAAATGTAATACCTGATATATATTCATTAGATTTTTACTTGAGTTGCATCCCTTCGACGCGGGGCTTGGCATGTGCGTGCGACACGCACCCAATGACAGCAATCGCCAAAAATATCATCTTCACGAGCTTCATCATTGAAATATCACACTTGGGTTTCAGGAACTATCTAGTTCTCGAATACTCGACGAATGAGGTTTTGGGAAGAACAGGAGCCAATATATAGGCCGACGATGAGACACTGATAAGTCATATTCACGATGAGGTACTAAACATTTCAGTCCTCCGATATGAGTGACAGGATTATTACGGCAATATTGCTTACTGAGCAATATTGATGGTCAATCCCTCAGGAATTGACGACGGTATAGGTCGTAAAATGGATGGCTTAGATGAAGATGTCATCACCTGTGCTGACGAAAAAAATAAATCGAACTTGTGATAAAAAATTATTGAAATGCAGGGAGAACTGCGTCAGTAATTCTCGACCAAGTGGGGATGAAAAAATCTGAAGGATAGCTTGAAAAATTTGTTCACTTTTTATAAACTGGATGGAAAATGTTGGAGGTGATTTGAAGAGGCTACATAATTTTCAGAAATGTTCAAAAATGCGAGGTGATAGGTGTGAGCGCCGCCATCTTGCTGGGGTACCTCCTCTCTCTGACGAAAGGAACTTTAAATATGGTGGCGGTCCACCTTATATTTTCAAACATTTACATGAAGCATCACTTTATTCTCACAAAGAAAATAAATCAGAGTTGTAAAAAAAAATTACTGAAACGCGGGTAGAACTTTGCGTCATTAATTCTTAGATGAACGGGGATGAAAAAATCTGAAAGATTACTTGAAAGATTTGTTCACTTCCTAGAAATTAGATGGAGCATGTTGGAGGTGATTTGAAGAGGCTAAATGATTTTTAGAAAGTTCAAAAATGCGAGGTGACAGGTGTGAGTGCTGCCATCTTGCTTGGGGACCTTCTCTCTCTGACGAAAGGAACTTTAAATATGGTGGCGGTCCACCTTATATTTTCAAACATTTACATGAAGCATCACTTTATTCTCACAAAGAAAATAAATCAGAGTTGTAAAAAAAATTACTGAAACGCGGGTAGAACTTTGCGTGATTAATTCTCAGGTGAACGGGGATGAAAAAATATGAAAGATAACTTTAAAGATTAGTTCACTTTCTAGAAACTGGATGGAGCATGTTGGAGGTGATTTGAAGAGGCTAAATAAGTTTCAGAAATGTTCGAAAATGCGAGGTGACAGAAGGGAGCGCTGCCATCTTGCTCGGGGACCCCTCTCTGTGACGAAAGGAACTTTAAATATGGCGGTGCTCCACCTCGTACTTTCAAACATTTCTTAAAATTATTTATCCTCTCCAGATGACCCGCAATCCACTTCATCCGATTTCTGTAGAGTGAATAAATAAATGAACGAATAAAAACGGAAATCAAGTTATCACGTTCTGATTACTTCCCTCCAGTCGGCAAAGCAGGAACCTCGACCATTTTTCACCCCCTATTCAGGGGTTGAAATGAGCGCCGCCACTTGCCCTTCCTGATGCAATGTAAAGTAAATATATATCCCGCGGAAGTACATACGCCAAGGGGGGTGATATAATCTGTCATATGGGGTCGAGAAAGGCGCCGTGTTGGGTTCTTTTGAGCCAACACGGGCGCCTCTAATCACCAACAAATTGTATCCATGAAAAATCGGTTGTAACAGTGCATTAAGTGGTACATTTGACGATAACAGCCGTTTGAAAAATCTGCACACTGTTAGATAAATAAAATTCTGTGGTTTATTCTCTCGTTGAAAGTTGGTCGCGAGTGCTGATGCACTCACTCGGGGGTGGATGGGGGGACAAATTAGTGGCAAATATGGGTCACTTTCACGGTGGTGATGTAGTATTTCGAGAGTGACATCGATCCAGTTGTTATTTTGGTAATTCAATTTATTTTATTGATATTTTATTCAGAAATTATTTGTGATTTTTGAAATTTCTCCCCTTCACACATTTTTTTTATCGTTTCGATCGGTCGTATGGGGCTGCGGGAGACGATCGATTCTTCCCCGAAAGTGAAACAAAAATGAAAAAATAAAATTATTGATCGTAAGTTTTTTTTAAGCTCGAAAAATTTTTTTGAATTGAGGGAAGAGAATTTTGTTTTTCGTTTTAAGGTGAACTTTCAGAGATTCGAATTTAGGGGAGTTTTTCCCTGGGATTTTGAGATTTTTGGAAATTGCGTTGGGGACTGATGGATTTTTTTGGTTCTTGACGACAGGTGATAGCCGGAAGTGGAGCAAGTGCTTAAGATGGCGGCGTCAAAAGCACCGGAAATGAACTACACGTGCGAGATATGTGGATTGGAGGGATTCAATGACGAGGAGATGAGATCGCACATGGTTATTTATCATCTGCAGGGGGCTGCTAGCTGTCCCTTCTGCGATTTGGGAGAAATTTCACCGGCTGAGATGTTGCTGCATGTTAATAGTGCCCATTTGGATTATCTCACGCCGAGGTTGGGGCTGATTAATCGTTTTCTCTTCTACTTTTTTCTGATTGAAATCAATTTATTTTTCATTTTCTCCGTTCTCTCGTACCCTTTAAAATTCCAGTAACCCGAAAGTACCTATTCAACTTCTTTCCCACTAATTTTTATCATTTAAAAAATCCAACTAGTCAATAATTGCTTAGCCCAGTTGAGCGTTGAACTACAAATTTAAAAAAAATTGTTAATTATCACGAAATAGACGAGCACCTATTTGCCTCATTAATCGTTCACAGAGCACGAGGAAAAAGATAATTAAAATTAACGAGAAGAATGAGAAAATGAATTCATAAAGTACAACTATACTTTCATACTTCTAGAATAATTTATGATAAATAAATCATTGATAAATAATTGAGTTTAAAATACAATTTTTTTCCTATTATTTTTAATAATCAATAGATGAATTTAAAAAGATTATGTGAAGGTGTTGAGTCAAGTATTGATTGCTCTGTAAGTATCTGAAGCGCCAAATGTTCAGTAATATCGAGAGATTCCTCATTTCCATCGATTCAATTTCCCAGAATTTATTTCTAGTGATTTTTTTTCATGAATTTGTAATTATTTTTCATGGTAAATGGTTGATGTTGATTAATGGATCACGCTCGCTCGTTTTATCAGCATTTGTCACGATTAAGTCGTTGAACAAACGGATTTGACGGTTTTTCCGAGGATATCTTCGAAACGAAGGGGTTTATAGTGAGATATAAAAAAAAATTTATATATATTTTTTAACTATTTTTTTAACTTTTCCATAGAATCAGTCGTTTTCGAGATTTTCAACTTTCACATCCCCATCTCCCTCTCCCTCCTAAAAATTGAAGAAAATTTTTTTTAAACTGCAAAAATGAATGAAAAATTTCTAAAAAAAATATCTAAATCGCTAAAATATTCTATAATCTCAACATCACTCCAAAAACTCGACATCCACCCTCTCCCGCTCCAAATAAAATTCCCCTGCTTCCCGCGCACAAATGATTCGATGATTCTCTCAAATTTATCTCCGAAACGAAGGGGTTTAGTGTAAAATATCAAAATGAATTTTTTGTGCGAAATTTCACGAGCTACAAAAAAGGTTTTTAGCTATTTTCTCATAAAACCACTCGTTCTCCAGATTTTTCGGCTTTCTCATCTCCGTCGCCCTCCTCCCTCCTAAGAATTAAAGAAAAAAAAGACGATTTTTTCAAAAATATCTCTGAAACGAAGGGATTTAGAGTAAACCATCAAAATAATTTTTTTGTGCAAAGTTGCACGAGCTACAAAAAAGGTTCTTAGCTATTTTCTCATAAAACCACTCGTTCTCGAGATTTTTCGGCTTTCTCATCCCCGTCTCCCTCGCCGTTCTAAAAATTGAAGAAAAAAAAATAAAAAAACTTACGAAAATAACAAAATCATTTCTAAAAAAAAATATTTAAACCCCCAAAATATTCCATCATCTCAACATCACCCCAAAAACTCGACATCTATTCTCTCTCGCTCCAAATAAAATTCCCTGCTCCCCCACTCCTCTTCCCCCACCACACTCCACGAAACAGATGGCGTTCATATTCATTCTCCATTCGTTCGTCGCCCCGTTAACAGCACCGCGACCCCCGACCCCCAAAAAGCCGTTGAAACCCTCAGGATTCCCCAAAACCCCTCGCCATGACCATCGGTCCCGAGTTTGTCCCCAAAAAGCGGAGAAAATGGTAAAAAAAGAGAAGAAAATGCCAGTAAAATCTTTTATAATTCAATCGATTCTGTTTTCATTCAGCACTCCGGAGAACGATATGATGGCGTTCATCGACGACGACTCGACGATGGAGGACTCGGTGAAGGAGGACGACATGACCCAGGATTTATCCTCTGAATTATTAAACAGTTCGATACAGTCGCATCAATCACACCTCCTCAATGGCTGGAGCGAGCCTGCCAGAGGTGGCGATTCCTCCAGGGACTCCAAGGCACCCAGCCCACTACCCAGTCCCATAGCTAATAACAACAACAATAATATTAATAATGCGGCGAGTGTGGCGGGTGGAGCGAATGTCAACAGTGGTAAGACAATTTTATCAATTTTTTAAATTTCATTGTTATTGACTTTTCATTCAATTTTATTATTTTTTCATTATTTATTTATATTTAGGGGAGGGTGGAGTAAAATGGACACTAGACTTTTTTTAAATTGTTCATAACTCAGAAACAAATTCAGTACCGAAGTGGTAAAAGGAGATAAGTCAGTTTTGACTATTGACCAGTTTTCAATCATTATCTCGGAATCTAAGGTAGATAGCAAAATGTTTGTTATGACCTTTTTTGTGGAGCCGATTGAGTGCTACAACAAATGTAATCACGAAAATTTCGCTATCTCCCTTAGATTTGGAAATATTCCTCAAAAACTCAACTGGGAGATAAGTCGACTTATCTCCGTTTACCACTTCACTACTGAATTTATCAATTGAGTTCAAGTTAGGCTCGTCACAAAGAGAAAAAATTGTTATTTGCATTGAAAGGAACATTATTAAATTTCATCAACATTTCAGCCCCTCATTAACATTTAAAAAAAAGTCAAAAGTGACCGTTTTATCCCAATCTCCCCCACTTAGGGGAGGGTCGGGCAAAATGGGACGTATTGATATCTTCTCTAATTGTCGATATCTTCATTCATAAGTGAAGATATGAACAATTAGAAAAGATCATGAAACGTCCCATTTTGCCCGACTCTCCCCTATTTATTTAATTTTCTTTCAATTTCATTTCAGTTTTTTAGAAGAATGAATTAGTTTCACAATTCAGTGCATCGATTTTTTTTGAAAATTCAGCAATAGGTGCACTTGAATTCTCAATATTGGGAATTTGAATTGAATTTAAGATTAAGTCGTTCTTGGAATATCTCATTCAGGTTGGAAATTCATGAGAAATTACTGCTTGAATTTTCAAATTATTTAATAATTTTCATTATCATGTGGAGGTGAAAATTGCGATTCCATTGAATACTCCAGAATTCAACTGATTTTTTATGTGAATGAGTGATTGTTGAAAATTTTCACGATTTTTTACTTGAATTTTCAGGAGTAATTTTCTAACAGCGCGGTAAAATTACTAAACTACGAAAATATTATATTTTCAATTAATATCAATAATTCGTCGTGAACAATAATTACAAATGCATGGAAAAATCACTTGGAATGAACAAAATTCTGAATATGAACAGAATGAACAAAATCCTTTATTTGAACAGGCCTAGGGGAACATTATAATTGTAATAACTAGCGTGTGCCATTTTTCCCGTCAGATTCGGTATTCCCCATTCAATTAATTGTTTACAGTCATTCTCACATGTCCCAATTTATAAGCTGTTAAACTTTAATATTACAATAAACAATTTGCTAATATTCTAATTCCTATGCTCACTGAATCAGATTATAATCGTAATTACAATTCAATTCCATCCAGAACACACTTTAGAGTGTGAACTTCTGGAATTCAATGTTTGTTGATATTCTGGTAAAAGTGTGTGCCCACACTGTTATCAATTTTTAATTAGTTCACGCGGTAATTCAATTAATCTGTTGTTCATCTCGTCAATATAATTCCGTGCTTAGAATATTGTCATCTCATGTTTTCAGTACCAAATTAAAAATTAAAACTTCATTTGGAATATTGAGTCACATCTTCTTTTTATTCATATCAGAAATATTGTATTTGGATATTAATATTATTTGTTCAAAGTGAAAAAATCGATCATCGTTTTCACGATATTGCATTCAGATTCTCCTATCCTTAACGTCAAAAATGTGAGAGAATCTCATAATTCTAGCAATTAATTCTACTCAACTTTGTTCGAAGAAAACCTTAGTAAACGCAATATTAAGAAAGTAGAATTATTCTATTATCCTCTGACCTAAATGATTTGGATAATTATGGCTCGTTTATTCATGTTTCACAGAATGGTATTCAATTCTCTTTTATTTATTAAAGTGCTTAAAATCGGCCATAATATTAACATTAAAAAAAAGTCAAAAGTGACCGTTTTATCCCAATCTCCCCCACTTAGTTAACTCTTTTATTTGTTAGGCGGGCTTCATGAAAATTCGACGCAAGACGATTGTGTTCATAGCAACCGCCTTACTTTTTCTACTCGTTCGAGATATCTGCCCTGCTTGAGTTCCCATTTTCAATTCCAGATAGTGCCCATCCTTTTTCATAGAAAGAATTGCCAAAAAATATAATTTTCCAATAGAATTCCACCAGAATTTCCCAGACCAACTAACAGGTTTTCCTATTAAACCTTTGAATCCGTGTTCTTTTTAAAAATAATTTTCATCCTTCCAGAATCATCAGCAGGTCACGGCTCTCCCCTGCGCACAAGTCTGAACCTCCAATTGCGTTCCTACGCCTCCCCAAAGCCGCGTGTCCAGGAGTGCCCGATGTGCCCCTACAGTTCCGACAGTCCCCTCTGCCTGGAGGAGCACATAAATCGTCAGCACTTCGACCTGACGTCCCCCTCATTTCCCCCAGAGTCCCCCCCGACCCGCGACAGCATCTTCAACTGCCCTCTGTGTGTCACATCCTTCCCAAACTCATCTGACCTAGAGCTCCACGTGAATATCGAGCACAAGGACATCCTCAGTCCTGCGAAGGGCTCGGGCGAACGATCAGACGTGGCCTCCAGTGGACCTGACACCCCCACATGTCCAGTCTGCCTGAGCACGTCCTTCAGAACCAGTGAGGAACTGACAATTCACATCGAGGAGCACTTCTCCAAGAAGGGGACACCCTCACCAGTCACTCCGGACTCGTCCTCGGACAGACTCCTGGCGAGGGACATGGAGAGGAGGGAGAAGGAAGTCAGAAAACTCAGGGAGCAGAGGGAGTTTGAGATGCTCAGGGCGCAGTATGGAATGGATAATCAGGGTAATTTCAGGGAGCAGAGTGTTACCAATATGCAGAGGGCTGTCTATGCTGGGGAAATGTCGGTTGCTGATTTCTACGAGAGGCAGATTGAACTCAAAGCTGCTGAGCACAATGGCATTGATGATGGCAGCTCTTGCACTAGAGGTGAGGAAGACACAGGAGGACATTGAAGATATCTATGTTGTGGATTTTTTTTGTAGATTGGGTTTGGGGGAGAGCAAGGGATCAGGCATTTTTGGGATGATGCAGGGAAAAATTATTGTGTTACGATAGAAGAATTAGTTGCTGTCAGTGAATTTACTGGGTGCAGCTTTGAAATGTTTAATTCCTATTTTTTAGAATTTTCTATTGAAGTTCTATTTTTCTAAAAATTGTTTTTTAAAATAGTTTTTGAATAATTTCTACGAAGAAACTTTAAGGAATGATTACTCGATGGTTAGAACTTTTCCTCAGATGATATATTCATCAATAGATGTATTAGTGAGTTTAGAGTGAAATGAATAATGATATTTTAATATCTAGGGATATTCTTTTTAGATTGCTTTTGTAGGAGAGCAAAGTGATCAGGCATTTTTGCTGATGATTTCATGATGCAGAGAAAACTTATTGTGTTACAAGAAAAGAATTAGTTGCTGTCAGTGAATGTACTGAATGCAGCTTTGAAATGTTCAATTCCTATTTCTTAAACTTCCTTTTATTGGACTCAAAATTCCCTTCTTTTTTTACTCATTCCTTCATTTTGTTCGGTTTTTCGACTGAAGTTCCATTTTTTCAAAAAAAATTCCTTAGTTTTTAAATGAAGTTTTTGATTAATTTCTATGAAAAAATTCAAGGAATAGTTGCTCGATGGTTAGAATTTCTTTTCAAGCATGATTTCGATATTCCACTCCTGACATAATTGTAAAATGAAAGAAATATATGTGGACGTCCGCATGAAAAGGGACCACCTTGTTGATTCTAGTTTTCAAGATATTCACTTTTTCGTCACAGCAACTCACACTCATGTTAAAGTGTTTTTTTCATCTGCTCCGGCGACGTCATTTTTGACTCTATGAGGATCATTTTGGGCTCCAAATGTTCGGAATGTTATAAATATTATCAGAGTATACACAACTCCATGTCGACAAGTGGTCCCTTTTCGTGCGGACGTCCACATATATTCATCAATACATTTATTGAAGAGACTAAACTGAAATGAATAATGATATTTTGATGTCTAGGGCTGGTACCAAAGGTGAGAGCGGTGAGTCAAGGATGCAGCAACGTGATAAACACTTGGATGTGCTCAACAGTCGATCATTATGGCTCAACGTATGGGGACAAAGGCTGGGGTTGCGGCTACAGGAACATCCAGATGATGATTTCGTCGTTGTTGCAGCACACTGGGTACAATGAGCTGGTCTACAGGGCTTGGAGCTCAGTCGGGAATACTGGCTCTGACAATCCCCTGAGGAGCTCAATGCCATCGATCTCGAGACTCCAGAGGATGATCGAGTGGGCCTGGGCTCAGGGATTCGATGTCCAGGGGGCTGAGCAGCTCGGGGGAAAGCTGGTTAACACTAGAAAGTGGATTGGAGCCACTGAAGTCGTCACTCTGTTCTCCAGTTTGAGGATGAGGTGGGTTTTAATGCTGATAAAACTGGCAAGAGTGATCTACTGAGAGAACCAATGGTGACAGCCTTCGTAAATCTCTAATAATTAATCAACATCAATCATTTACCATGAAAAATAATTACAAATTCATGAAAAAAAATCACTAGAAATAAATTCTGGGAAATTGGATCGATGGAAATGAGGAATCTTTCGATATTACTGAACATTTGGAGCTTCAGATAATTAAAGAGCAATCAATACTTGACTCAACACCTTCACATAATCTTTTTAAATTCATCTATTGATTATTAAAAATAATAGGAAAAAAATTGTATTTTAAATACAATTATTTAGCAATGATTTATTTATCATAAATCATTCTAGAAGTATGAAAGTATAGTTGTACTTTATGAATTCATTTTCTCATTCTTCTCGTTAATTTTAATTATCTTTTTCCTCGTGCTCTGTGGACGATTAATGGGGCAAATAGCTCGTCTATTTCGTGATAATTGAGTTTTTTTTTTAATTTGTAGTTCAACGCTCAACTGGGCTAAGCAATTATTGACTANTTTTTTTTTTTTATGCTTATTTTATATCGCTTCGAGTCTGATGAGACTATATGGCGATTGATCAAGACTTTAAAAATGGTTAGATCTCACCATTCTACCCGGCCAGGAATCGAACTTGGAACCTATCCGTTGTGAGGCAACGGCCTTAACCACTACGCCAGGCCACCGGGCTATAAATGATGGAAATTGGGGAAATTTATTGACGCTTTTTTTATTAATTGTAAAAAAATGTTTGATTTTAGGTGTCAACTGGTGGATTTTCATCGACCCACTGGCTCAGATGGAAGTCACCCAGAGATGTTCAACTGGGTTCTTCAATATTTCCAAAAGAGTGATGACTTCAAACCTCCAATTTACCTGCAACATCAGGGTCACAGTAGAACGATAATGGGAGTGGAGCAGCTGAGAGATGGCTCTATAACAATGCTAGTGCTCGATCCCAGCCACACACCAGTGCAGATGGGACAGTTCAATAGTACATCTAGTGCACCAGGTGCCATGAGACTCATCAGAAAATCAACTGCTGCTATGAAGGCCAGGCAGTACCAAATTGTTGCTGTTGTTGGTACGATGGACTCCGAATCTCGTTATCAGGTAACATTATCCACATTTATAGACAGTATATTTATTTTATTTATTTAATATTATAAAAATAATTGATTCTTTCATTAATTCAATGAGTAATTTAATTCTTTAAAAAAAGATTCAATAGAACAATTAATTCTTTCATTGAATCAAAACGTAATGAATTGATTAATGATTATTACGAATTAATTATTAATTCTGTTTGCAGTTAAGCAAAGTAATGAGAACACTTAGAATCCCCCAAGAGAGATGAGAATCACCAGAGACCCCGGGACCTCATCGCCTCCTGATCCTAGTGTGTTAATTAATAAATTGAAGCCTGACAAGAGCCACTTGTCCAATAAGAGAAAATTCAAAAACTCAAAATCGAGGAGAAATAATCCAATAAAATCGAGACAACCACTGCTCAACATATTTTCGACCCAATCAACTTCGAGAAAGTGTGAGAAAAAATCGAAATAATGAAACCTCGTGGCTGGACTCGAGGTCTAGAACCATCGAAAGAAGACAAAATTTTCATTGAAAAAGAAGAAAAATATTCTCTCTTACTATTTAAATTTCCAGTAATACGAAAGTACCAATTAAATTTCTTTCCCTCTAATTTTCATCATTTAAACAATCCAACTAGTCAATAATTGCTTAGCCCAGTTGAGCGTTGAACTACAAATTTTAAAAAAATTGTTAATTATCACGAAATAGACGAGCACCTATTTGCCTCATTAATCGTTCACAGAACACGAAGAGAAAGATAATTAAAATTAACGAGAAGAATGAGAAAATGAATTCATAAAGTACAACTATACTTTCATACTTCTAGAATAATTTATGATAAATAAATCATTGATAAATAATTGAATTTAAAATACAATTTTTTTCCTATTATTTTTAATAATCAATAGATGAATTTAAAAAGATTATGTGAAGGTGTTGAGTCAAGTATTGATTGCTCTTTAATTATCTGAAGCTCCAAATATTCAGTAATATCGAGAGATTCCTCATTTCCATCGATTCAATTTCCCAGAATTTATTTATAGTGATTTTTTTTTCATGAGTTTGTAATTATTTTTCATTGTAAATGATTGATGTTGATTAATTATTAGAGATTGACGAAGGCTGTTACCATTTATTCCCTCAGTGAATCACTCTTGCTCGTTTTATTAGCATTTGTCATGACTGAGTCGTTAGTCAAGTGGTAAATAACAGGAGATGAGTCCAGAACAAAGAGATTCGACGATTATTTCGTGAATATCTTGGATACTAAGGAGTTTAAAGTAAAACGTCGAACTGCATTTCTCCCAAACTCAATAATTTCTAACATATTTCCAAAATAATTCAGACGAAATTCTTGGACTCGTCCAGTTCAACCATTTTGCTACAAAAAAAATTGTTAAACCTGTCATTTACTCAATTATCGTCAATATTTGTAAATTATATGCTTTACTAGATTTTCCTTGAATAAAATTGACTATTTATAATAAATATTCAATGGTTTTATTCATCACCTCACTCAGGTATTTTACAGGTGGATTTGCAACAGCATAAATTAACCAGAATCGATAGAAATAATTAATTAATTCATTGATTAATCAATAAGTAATATACATTAAACTAGGGTCATAGGTAAATTATACTATACATCCCTGAAGATACTGCTGACTCTATTCGTAAGGAATACGAAGGTGCAAACGCGAAGATCAAATATTTTTCGTGGATTTTTACAACCTGGGGGAATGATCAGGGATTCATCTATATGTTGAAGCCCAGGTAACGCATACAGGCTTTATGGGCCTCGATCAGGTGACCACACTCCTCTTGGCCTTTCTCCATTATGCTGAAAACAAAAATAATCCTTATCAATACAAGAAAAAGAAGGAATTCCGTGGAAAACTGGTGAAGTGAACTAAGACGTTTTTAAGCTAGAGTGAGGACACGGAATCTTCAATATCTTCTAAATAAATAAAGCGATTTAAATAGTCAAATCTCATTTCAAAGTCTGGAAAAAATCTTTAAAATGAAGAAAAAAAATGGATATTTTGACTCTGCCAATGTAGAGTTATTGTAAATATAAAACAGTTCCTTTTTCACTATTAAAAATTTACAATAGAGAAACTCCAATTTTTTTTAATGAAAATCCATGGGAAATTTTGAAAATCAATGAGATATAATGAGCACCATGTAAATTACATTCTGCAAAATATGATCTCAAGTGTGAAACGATGAAAAAAATAACAATGATTATGAAAAAATTTTGTTTCCAAATGTTCTTTCAAAGAATTGCATCAGAAAAATTACGCCTTGTCGGCATTTTCAAGGTTATGTCATTGTTGAGTGCTTAAAAACAACCCGACGCACATGTCACAGACCTTGAGTCGCTCCACAAGATCCCCAAGAGAGATAAAAATAGTAATTCCTTCGTATTTACACGTGAGAATTTATGAAAACCTATTTTTTCGTGAAAAAACAAAGAATAATTTTTTCTCACCAAGTGTCCCGAATTTTCTTAGTCTCTGGACATGCACAACAGGGCTTGAGTTTCTTCTCGTCCTTCTCGGGTTTGGCCTCTACCGCAACAGCTTGTGGTGCTGCATTCCCCATTGTCAATAAATAATTAATCAAATTGTTCCGATTTTTCGGCGAAAAACACGCGATTCTCGCTCCGAAATTCCTTTCAGGGGAAAAACAATATGGCAGACCACGTGACTCGATCACGTGACCATCTGGCATTTGAAAGATGTGGGAGACATTAAAAAATATTTAAATTACGAGATCGAACGCGCGCTCCGCGCGCCGGCCAACTTGTTGCCTTTTTTATGACGAGACCGAACGCGCGCTACAGCGCGCTGTAATTGTAACAATCATAATTAAAAATCTCAAAATTGAATTAATCATGAATTCAATTTGCCGCCTCAGACAACTAGAACCAATGAGGAATCAGCGTGACAGACTTGCGAGATATCGATAGTTATCGACTTTAAGTGTACGTTCTTTTTAGAACAGGAATAGGACGAGAGCGAACGCGCGCTGCCGCGCGCTGTAATCATAACAATCATAATTGAAAATGTGAAAATCAAATTAATCATGAATGAAATTGGCCGCCTCAGACGACTGGACCCAATGAGGAATAAGCGTGACAGACTTGCGAGATATCGATAGTTATCGACTTTAAGTGTAAGTTCTTTTTATAACAGGAATAGGATGAAACCGAACGCGCGCTGTAATCGTAACAATCATAATTGAAAATGTGAAAATCAAATTAATCATGAATTAAATTTGCCGCCTCAGACGACTGGAACCAATGAGGAATAAGCGTGACAGACTTGCGAGATATCGATAGTTATCGACTTTAAGTGTATGTTCTTTTTAGAATAGGACCGACTTTAAGGGGTAACGGAACCCCTGCGTTTATATGAGTCTTTAGAATTGTGTTTTCTCCTGCAATTATTATTTTTTATTCATTAAACTACTTCATTGACTCACCAATGCAATAATCGAGTCGATAAAGTAATTTCATAGATAGAAATTAATAATTGTAGGAGAAAACACAATTCTAAGATTTGATGTAAACAAAGGGGTTCCATCTCCCCTTAAGTGTATGTTCTTTTTAGAATAGGATCATCACGTTATTATTGTAAGTTGATTGAAATCCATATGTGCTTTCACGAATACGAATTGCTATAGCATTACTAGGGGGAAATTCGTGAGAAGCGATGAAAACTTCGATTGAAAATCTATTTTTTTTTACGTGGATACGCCTGTTTTCATTATGTGGAGGCATTTAGGGAAAAAGTCTTTATGGTTCCTTATCGCTAGTAGCGCCATCTATTCTAGAACATTCTAGAATTCTCTAGAAAATTCTAGATTTTTCTGGCAAATTCCAGATTTTTCTAGGAAATTCTCCAGTTTTCTTTTAGAAATAAATTATGATTTTAAGGGATCCTTAGCGCTGGTCAGCAAAATCTGGACAGTTGGTTATTATTGCACGAAATAGAATAAAATTTGTGGATTCGTGTTAAAATTCTCAAGGGTCTTTGTATGTGATGATTTCGTTGTGAATGAAATATTTTGAACGTTTGTTTGGGGATTTTGGTTGTACATAACAATTCAATCGCATCATGATTATAAAAAAACGTCTTATCATGACGAGACGGTGCGAAATCCCGTAACTTGAAATGAATATTTATCATTGTTATAAATATACTTTTTTATTCGCATGTTCTCTCATTTTAAACAGTAATTCGTCCTCTTCGTTTCCTAAAAAAATACTTTCACGAAGAGGACTCTCATTTTCAAACAATTGATTTATTTGTAGAATACTCCTTTAAAATTCATTCATTCAGATATTTCTGATAGTTCTCGAGGTCTTGGGGTATTACAATTCATGAAATGCAGCAGTGAAATCACGTCAAGTGCGTAAAAATAATCGCTGGTTTATTGAATAACACTCAATGCCAGTTCTTTCGTCGATATTTCTCGTCAGGTGTCTGGAAGGTGTGCACTTGAATTCTTTTTCGTGATGATGAAGCTGTGGGTTCTTGTTGGGGCATTGCTTCTGGTAATTCACCTGGTCAATGTGAGTAAAGCACACTAAAATATAATATATATTCATACTCAATTGTCAATTTTTTTAAAACTCATATCAAGAGGGCTCGGGAGTAAAAAAAACTACTGAAATGCGGGGAAAACTTTGCGCCATTAATTCACTGGTAAATGGAAACGAAAAACTCTGAAGGATTGCTCGAAGAATTTGTTCCCTTTCCAGAAACTGGATAGAACGAGGTGAAGGTGATTCGAAAACGATAAATAATTTTAAAAAATCTTCAAAAATGCGAGGTGGTGGCAGGAATGGGCGCCGCCATCGTACTTGGATTCCCCTCCCACTGCCAAAAGGAACGTTAAAGATGGCGGCGCCCCACCTCATACTTTTAAACATTCATTAAAATTATTTATCCTCTTCAGATCACCCTCAACTCATTTCCCCCGTTTTCTGCTAAATGAATAAATTTTTAAAGCCATTTTTCACGTTTTTCCAGCGCTCTTCAGCTGCGAATTCATGGCTCAAATTTTTCCCCGCCCTTCAATAGCTCTTGGTATGCTCATAATTCGTTTTAAAAATTCTAACAGTCTATGGAACATTTTTTTTAGAGTTCGCCGATATATCCCGATGACGATTACAACTATGATAATAACGACGACGATTCAATTAATAAAAATCCTATTCCGGAAGCCAGCACCCCTCGGGAGCCATTCACTGAAAGCCCCACGGTTCGTCAGCCCAAGACCACAACCACCATTCGGCGGCCCAGTACCACAATCCCTGTTCTTCCAGAGAAAAGAACAGAAAGCCCTGACTTTGACAGCGATTATTACAATGGATTTTTTTAGCTCGAAAAAGCCGCGGCTTATAAACCTTTAATCTCATTAGCTCATTGAGCATGAACTCCCACGAATGCGTATCTGTAAATTGCCAATGTTGAGTGTAAATTAACATGCGCAATGTTTGATAGAAAATGCAAAATAGTTATTTCGATACGAGTGCGGAAAAGTGTTTTAATTCCACAAGCCAAAAAACACTTTATACTCATGGGTTTTCGTGATCGCAACGTAGATGTAAGAGCCATCAAGTGGTCTCTAAACTAACTACTCTTGGGGGCCAACCAATGAGATCAAGGGGAACCCAGTGATCTCATTGGCTGAGCCCCATCATTGGTTCGCTCCCAGCGATTTCATTGGTTAGCCCCCAAGAGTAGTTAGTTTAGAGCTATTCTTCTCTGCACTATTATTTTGATTTCTTTTTGTATTGACGCTTCCTCCTCTCTGTAGGTAAGGGTAGTACCCCACAGTATGTTTAATAAAATAAAACAAAAAATCCATTTTTCTTCATATAAAACAATAATTGTTGTTCTTCTTTATTCTTCCGTAATTACATATTCATTTAAATCACCTGTAAAAATTATTAAATTTTTTATTTTCCTCGATTTGTACAATTGTGCCATAAAAAAACCAACGGAAGAATGAGAAATTTCGAAAAAAAAATTAGTACATTTCCCTCTTCAACCGTGAAACCTCGAATTTTGTGATCCACTGCTCACAATAATTAAATCCTCAATAATTCTTAATTATTTGTTCATTTCTCTGGTATATTATATAATAATATATCTATAAATTTCTCATACATACACAAGTATTTCAATTAATATTTAATATCAATTATTTATTTATAAATTTACACGTTGCTCATCACCCAGCCTCGAAACTCAAATTTCACGACAAATGAATGGTTTTTTCTCCATAAAAATTTATATATTTCTTTGAATAATGAAAAAAAAACGGGGAAAAACTTGTTCACTCAATGACAAGAATGAAACTTCATTCAGGATCACTCTGCAATGTTTCCCCATTGGTAATAACAATGGCATCATCATCGGCATCATTAAAATCCATCGAATTGTCACTTTTTTTTTTCTTCTTGATTTTAACTCTATCATCATCACTCTCATTATCATCACAATTATCCCTCTTAGTTCTGTCTCTGCACCGTGTTTTAATCTCATCACCATTGGCATTAGCATTAGTATTACCACATTTAGTCCTACATATTTTTTTCTTCATTTTATCATCATCATCGTCATACTCACGATCTGTCAATTCTTCATTATCAACTTTAATAATTAATGCTGCTGAATCACTCGAACTATCGTCATTATTATCGATATTAGTATCTAATTTTTCAACAGTCGTTTTATCATCCATTAACGGTGGAGTTCTTGCACCAATTTTACACCCACCACTGGTATCATTATCCAATTTCATATTGTTTATTTCACTTTTAACATCATCATCGTCGTTATCCTCTTTTTTGAGAGGTGGAGTGTGCGGGGACAGACCGTTTGACAGATTTTGATCACTCGTTGATTTTAGAGAGGCATTCTCCTGCTGCAGGAGGGTCACTGATTCACGTGCTTTACGTAATTCTTGCTGGAGGAAGTAAATTGTACTCTGCATTCCCTCCACGTCCTCGTCGAGGTCCTGGAGAAATTCGTCGAGCTCTGGAAGAAACAAATTTTGTAACGACTCGATAATATTGAATACAATAATATTAGCCGCTGGTTTAGTAATGGGTAATATTCTTTCAATTGTTTTTTATTACTTTGATCATTTATAATGTCATTCAGACATTTTTCGGAACTTTCATAATGAAGAATATTTTCAGAATAATTCTCATTACTTTTATAGTGAATAATAATTTTCGAAAAAGGTTCAGTAAACGAAAAAGTTTCATTTTTCAAATGTAGGCCTTATCAATCGCCATTATAGTACATTAGAGTACAAGGGCACAAATTCGCCTTCGGCTCGGCCTGTAAACTTCACATTCGTTGAAAACGAAGTTTATGTCCGAGTGGTCTATACTATTTTATGCCACATCGTGCGATAAACTCGACTTATTGCACGGCGTGCCATAAATTAAATTTTAATTCATCGATTAGTTTTTATACTTTTCGAATGTTCTCGAAAATCGATTGTTCCACGATAGCTCAAAAAAATGTTCTGAATTGATTGAATGATGGCTTAAAAAATTTTTTTGGATGTCCTTTTGAGCGAGTTTGAGGATGAAGGCAATAGCAATAATTGTTATTTTGACTTATTTGAAAATTTGCAAAAATTTTGAATTTTTTGAAAATCAGAATTCCGGGAATGTCTTTGAATATCATGCTTCAAATGAATTCAATCATAGCGTAAAATGTATGTTTTAATGCCATTAAATCAAAGTTAAAAGATGATTACGATAGCTATATTGGTTGATTTAATTTTTATGATGATTGCTGAAAATTTCGAATTTTTCATGAATTTCCCTAAAAGTGAGCTTTCTGATGGTTTCTTCAAATGTGATGTTTCAAATTCATTCAAGTATGTGTAAATAAAAT
Source organism: Diachasma alloeum (assembly GCF_001412515.2). Lineage (NCBI taxonomy): Eukaryota > Metazoa > Arthropoda > Insecta > Hymenoptera > Braconidae > Diachasma > Diachasma alloeum. The sequence goes on along the minus strand of NW_021680378.1, from coordinate 634,583 downwards.
TTTTCTATTAACATTTTATCGAAGGGTTGAAGGGAGAGATGGAACCGTAAAAAAGACAATCGGTTGTATAGAAGAAATGGATAATAAGAATAATGACGATGATAACATTCAACTAAGTTGAAAATCTGACAAAATTAGTTGAAAAGAAATCTTATTCAATTTAATAAAACGAAATAAACAATGAATTATACACGATAGAAGGAAATGATGTGCAAAATAACCATTCGGAAGCATATTGCTAATTTTTTAGCAAAAATAACTGTATTATATACAATACGCGACCAATTTCCCACTTGTTTTCGTTCTTTTTCATATTGTGAGCCCTGTGTACACATTATTGGCCATCTCCCACTGCTGTATGACTTTGTCATTACTTTATTTTATACAACACAATGCACAGTAAATAAAATTTTAATCAATCAATCGTCTGTTGAAAGAATCTGAGAACTCACCAGATTGAGATTTTTTAACTTCCTCACTGAAGCTCTTCTGCAGTGCCAACTCCCCCTCCAACTTGGCTATTCTCCCACTGGCTATCATCCTACCGAGTTCCTCATTCTCTTGATAAAGAAGTCTGCACTTGGCCATCAGTCTCTTACCAGTATTGCTGGAAAAATTATATGAAAGTGAATTCAATGCCTAAAAGATGGAGAAATCGATGCTGTTACCTGTCGGGAGTGAATTTCCACGCGCTCAATTCATTCTGCGTATCTTCAAGCTTGGCCTTTGTCGTTATCAACTCCTGTCGCAATCTTTGAATTAAAATATTGACAGCTGGATCCAATAATGTCGATCGTAGAGATGAAGCGGACGGTGATTGGGCGGCTTTCATTGCCGCTATTTGATTCTGGAATTCACATGAACGATGGAAAACGAGAATTGAGAGTCTCGCAAGTAAAAAAACTACACTAAGAAAAATAAAAAAGATGGCTTAAAAAAATGAAAAAAAAAATCAAGTCGATTTTGATTATGAATTTCTCGGAATCTAAGGCAGATGGCAAAATTTTTTATGAAACATTTTTTGTAGAGCAAATCGAGAGCAACAAAAAAGTTCTTTACGAAAATTTAGCTATCTCCCCTAGATTCAGAGATATTCGCCAAGAACTTAGCTAAGATCCAAGTTGACTTGAATAGTTTTACCGTTTCGCTACTGAAATGTAATTTACCACATATTCCTGTAACTCCTGCTCCTTGGAAGCGAGTCTCCTCACAAGTATCTTCTCCCTGTGTGACGCTTCCCCATACTGCTGTCGATATTTATCCTCAGACTCCCTCAAACTCGCCAACTCCCCTAAATAATCAAATTAACAAAAAACAAAAAATCGTTAACAATGAACATTCCCTGAGAGCCAAAATTACAATAACAAAATTATCATTCAGAGAGTCCACCTGGGTCCAATGTTCCTCAAAAAACTCCAAGCATCTCCGAAAAAACATCCATTTCCCAATTTAGAAAAATCAAGAATTTTCAAAAATCGATCAACCAAACGAACAAACCAGACTCAGGAATTCATTTTAATTTATTCAAACTGTTCTGCACACTTGCATGTGAATTTGCAGAAATATGCAGGTGTGAAAAACAGCAATTCAATTATTAAAAATTCATCAGCGACTGAGAACAGCAGAAAATTCCCCAAAAAAACACTTTTCCTCATGAAATAAATATCAACATCACTTCACAATCACTTGTTTGATATTCCACTTGAAAAAAAACCCACAGAATTGACCAAAAAATCATCACAAAATCACAAAATCACTCGAACAAATCACGAAACTTCACAGAAATCCTTCGCAAATCTTAATTCTAAAATCCTTAATCTAAACAACATCATGAATAATTCAATAATGATGAATAAACAAATCTTATATGTCTCAATGTCAATACAAAACCATCTTAAAGTCTCTAAAAAACTCGTTCTAATGTCATAACTCTCGAAATGTTTTTCTCTCTTCAACTTAAAAAAAATGATCTCTTTAATGTTAATTATTGTTTCTGAGAACGAGGTAATCACCCCTCGTTCTAGTCTTTTGTCAGTACCTTCCTGGGCTGCCGACTGTGCCTCAAGACACTCGATATACAAGTCCTGTTCACGCCACTTGGCTGCCAATTCCTCTTTAGTTGTTGTCTCCAACTGTTGATCTGTTAATTTGATCCTTCTGGCGTGTCTGGGGGATCGGGGACTCGGTGGCTTTTGCACTGATGTGTGGGGACTGCGAGGTGATGAGGGACCCACTTGCTTCACCTCCACACCCTCCTCTGCCATTATTACGAGCGCACTTTACGGTTTTCGGTGTTTTTTAGAGTCTTTTTTGCTTTTTCACTTCGGGGGGGTTTTATGAAAACTGGGGGAGTAGTGGGCTTTCCTCCTGGGCGGCGTCCTTCTGGGGGGCTTTCTGGGTCTCCTGGGGGTGCTCAGAACTCGACCATTTGGAATCTGAAGAGAGAAAATTAATTTTTAAAAATTATTAATCATTATTTTGTTGGGGGTTTGAGAATTGTAGACGGTGAGGTGGAATGGAGATGTTTGAAGGCTGGTTATTTAAATGGGTATTTAGTGGTTATCCTCCTATTTACTAATCCTCCTATCCTCCTTCCTCCTTTATATTATCCTATTTCACTAAAGATGAAAGAAATGTGAAGTTGTTTTATACATCGAAATATCTCGAAACGGCCTGACCGCTAATCCTCAATTCTGATTGATCAATGAGTCACGTGAAGTAGTAGCTGAAAAAAATTCCCGGTATTTTCAAATTCTTCAAATGCCAAAAATTTTTTCTGCGTCATATTTTTCATTTTTTCATGTGTGAAGTTTATCTTTATATCAAAACACATCTAAATTGCCTAACTGTTGATTATGAGAAAAAAAACAGCATTTCTAAATTTTTTTGCACTCACAAATTATTCTTCACTTCCCAAATTTTAATTTTTTGATATTTGTCATCCGCAAAAATGATCAATTCTTGCTTCTCAGATTTTCATACATAAATTCTAAACTCTACAAAATTCATGAAAATTCTTCGGTTTCCCAAGAAATTCGAGAAAAATCTTTGAAGATCTACGGTTATCTGGAAAACTGCGAAATTTTCCAAAGAATTCAAGAAATTTTTTCAGTTTTCTAGGAAATCAATTCATAACCCTCCCCTCATTTTTCAATAATTACAGATTTTAATCGGATTATTTTAAAAAGTAAAAAAAAAAGAAGTAATCGAAGATTAAAAATGATTCATTGCTGTTTCACTCTTCATTCTTTTAATTCTCTTCAAGTCATTATCAATATTTATAAAACATCTATGAGTATATGAGGTTTAATAAATACGATTTTCATCACGCTGTGACGAAAAGTGAACTTTTCGGCACGCTCCGCGTGCCTAAAAGTCCAATTTCCGCCACATTGTGATGAAAAATATTCTTCGTAACTCGTGAAAAAATGTTTTTTAGCTCGTGGGATTATATCACGAGCCGAAGGCTCGTGATATAAACCTCCCACTCGCCAAAAAACACTTTTCCGCATTCGTAACGAAATATACTATTTTTCATTTCCACAACAAACAGATGAGCACGCGCGAAAGCGCGCGCAAATGTCTAGTTTTAATTTAAGGCCCGGGTAGATTATCTTTCGAAAGTAATCTTGGGTGTTTTTTTTCATTTTGATAATCTGATCTGATCTCCAATTGCTATTCAGTTTTACATAGCCCTGGAATGTCCAAAAATTATGATTGTACAATAAAAAAAAAACGTTGAAAAAAGCTGAACATGTCCAAAGAGCGTTTTTGAATAATATTGGGAAATAAACCCAATAGGGAGGAAAGTGCAAATTAATAATTTGATGTATCTAATAGCTGTTAGGTCGTCATTTGTCACAGTAGTCAATGGTAGTCAGATCGTTAGTTACCATGATAAATTAATTATCCATTCACCATTTCCTCTCTATCGGACTCATTTCTTAACCTTTATCAAAAACGCTCGTTGAAAATGTTTATTTTTTTCTACTTTTTTTGACTGTACAATGATAATTTTTAGGGACTCCTGCGTGATATAAAATCCAATGGAAATTGTGATATATTTTACATTATGAAGATGGAAAAACAATGGAGATAACGTTCGAAAGATAATCCACCCGGGCCTTAATTTAAAAAGTTAATAGCATACGATTCATTTGAAATAATTTTGGATGAATCATATCTAATTTTAAAGTCGAAAAACCTGAAGATATAGAGAAGTTTATTTTAATTGATCAATTTTTAGAAATTGAGATTTAATAAGTTTATTGAAATTGTTCAATAAACTTATCAAATCTTAAATTTAGAGTGAAAAAAAATGTTAAAAATGGATAAGCGAGGAAAAGTATTATCCAATGAGTTATGATATTCACTTAAATTTTTGAGATGAATTTTTTCTTCTTTACAAAAAATAAAATTGAGGTTTAGATCACAACCCAAACGTTTGTGATCTAAAAAGAGAAATTTTTTTTTTCATTATTTCTTTTTTGTATTGGACTCTAGAGGCGAGAACGAGGTGAAGTGGAGTTGTTTAACCATAGGTATTTAAGTAAATACCAAAATTATTTAAATTTAATGTCGGGAAAGCTCAAGATATAGAGAATTTCAATTTAATTAATCGATTTATCGAACTCGATATTTCATAATAGGAATTGTTCAATAAGCTAATCAAATCTTAAACTTAGAATAAGGAAAAATTTTTAAAAATAGCTAAGCGAGGAAAAATCTTTGGCTATGAAGAAAGAACTTTAATTAACTTTCTCATAGCTGATAAAAAATATTTTAAACGATTACCCAATGAAATATGATATTCTACGAATGCATGTCCCCTTGAAATATTTAAAAATATTGTCCATTGAAATATGATATTTTACCAATGTAAGTCTCATTGAAATTTCTGAAAGACTAATTGTTCCCTCTTTACAAAAACTAAAACTGAGTGTCAGATTAAAACTCAAACTTTTGTGATCTGAAAAGACAAAATTAATTTTTTTCATTATTCATAATTTTTTTCTTAGGGTATACAGAGTTAGGAAGGGTGAGGTAAACTGGACTTCTCCAAATCATGCCCAAACAAGGTAATTTCAACAAATTCAATCTAATTTTAAAGCCTTCAAAAAACCCTTCAAAATACATAACACTAAAATTTTCGATTAAAAATGGTTCATTTGACCCCCCCCCCCCCCCCCCCCCCCCCCCCCCCCCCCCCCCCC
>NW_021680378.1:583096-628588 GCF_001412515.2 Diachasma alloeum | reverse complement strand
AGCCACTCCATCGACCATTCCAAATTGATCTCGACAAAAAAATGACACCAACCCCCTTCAAAATATTGTTCCTGCCCTCACCTAATGCCCCCAAACCCCTGGAAACCGTAAAAAATCGCTAGACATCCCGAAAAATCTAAAAAATTAGACTAACAAAATTCGACCCATAAAATATAAAATGCCATGATTTCAAGATGGCGGCACACAATACACGCAAAGTATACATTTGGCATCATATGGCCACAATCCACTGAATTTTCCACCCCCCAACATGATTCAACACCGAAGAATTCACTGGGTCGATGAAAATTGTTGAAAACAATTGCCAGAAATAATTGGAGTGATTCTGGCTTTTCACTCTGTTTTTTTTTTCGATTTCGGCTACATTGGACCGAGTAGAGTGAGAGTATCGGGTTAGTCACCTGTTATTTTGACGCTCAGTAACGTGAATCCATGGAGTCAAGGGACCTCGACACACAGAACATTTTAGGGACTGTTTGAGGGGGAGTTTAATTGTTTATTGTTTGGGAAATAGTGTGTTTATACACGCCGGAAGGTTTTATCACGACACACGACACATCGTTAGTCACTGGACTGGGCCAATGGGTCCTTACCCCATGGATCTGACGGGGATTGGTGGGTTCCGGTGGTTGAAGCGACCAATGGCGAGGGGATTGTCGTGCGCATGCGTTGGCAGCGGGAGTTTTGATCGTCCGGTGACCGATTTTTTTCAAAAATCAGAGATATTTATTGCGTTTTTACTTTTCAATAGTGTTTTGTATGGAATTAGGAGGCCTGGGGGGTTGGCTGACCGGATGGCCCCAAGTTTTCCCCGAATTTTTGTATTTTTTTTAGTCCCAAGGACTCTTAATTCTCTTGTTACATTTTCGATAATTCGCATGAATTGTGATCGTCCGGTGGACGATTTTCTTAAAGATTATGGATTGTTATTGGGTTTTTACTTTTTAAGAGTGTTTTATATGAAATTAGGATGCCTTGGGGCTGTTGGGGGGTTGGAGAAATTGCTGAAATGCTGGGAGAATTTTGTGGTATGAATTCTCAGCTAACAGGGGACTGAAAAATGTGAAAGATGACTTAAAAAATTTGTTCATTTTATGGAAATCGAATTTAGTGAGGTAAGGGCGATCTGAAGAGGATAAATAATTTGAAGAAGTGTTTGAAAATGGTAGGTGATTGGTGTGCCCGCCATCTTGTTTGGATACCCCCTCCCTCTGCCGCAAGGCACTTCAAAGACGGTGGCGCCCCCACCTCGTACTTTCAAACGTTTCTTTAAATTATTTATTCTCTTCAGATAGCTCATAACTCGCTTCATCCAGTTTCTATAAAATGAACAATTTTTTAAAACCATTCTTTAGATTTTTCCGCCCCCCTTTGGCTGAGAATTCATGGTTCAAAATTTTCCTCGCATTTCCGTAGTTTATTTCATAACATTTTTGGAGTGAAAATTAATAAAAAAATAATTTTAGGTTGTTGCAGAAATTTCACTCTCTAGAGACTTTTATTCTTAACCCTTGGGTGAAATTTCAAGGGTCAAAAGGATCGAAAATGTCAACAACCGCTGAAAAAAAAAATTTTCTGCCCACAAAAGTAATTTGCGTACCTAGAAAAGCCCACATTCTAGCTGTTAAAAAATTCAGTCCCACTTCATCATTTCAGGGAAATAAAAACCAAAAAATTCATGATTATGCATTTATCAATACGAACAATATCGATACAGTCCAACAATAGTACTATAAAAACAAAAAATTGAAAGAGAAATTTGTTCTTCTTACAAAAAAATCTTCGTCTCCCTTTTACATCAATCAGGGAACGACTTCACTGTTTTATAAAAGTTTATAGTGACTGGAATCTATCCAAATGCACTGTGAACCTAACGAATAATTATTGATGATTCTCTGGAGTCGTCAGTGGAATTCAGCATCCAGCTGCTTTCTTGAATCTCTCGCTAACGTCCTCCCAATTAGCGATATCGAAGATTGCTTTGACGTAGTCAGGGCGAACATTTTTGTACTGGAGATAGTAGGCGTGCTCCCAAACGTCGATGCCAAAGAGGGGAACGAGGCCAGTTGTCGCCTGAAGGGGATCCTGATTGGCACAGGTGGCGATTTGGAGTTTTTTGTCCTTGGGGTTGTAGCCCAGCCAGCCCCAGCCTGAGCCCTGGATTGCAACTGTTGCTTCGGACAGGCGTTTCTTGAACTCCTCGAAGCTCGTGAAGTCTTGCTCTATTTTTTTCAGGAGTGCAGCTGGAAAAATTAAGAGAAGTGGAAAATATTCACCCGTGAATATATGCACAATTTCTTTCAATTGAAAAATGGAGGGAATATCTGAATGGCCAGTACGTGTGACAAATTCATAGAAAATCAGTGACTGTTGAGGGTTGCGGGACAATTATTAAATTTTTAAAACAGCAAAATTAAAAAATCATGAAAATTCACCAGTTGATTTTCTTATTTTGTTGAATTTATATTAAGGTAAATGGCCGTACGTTCGTCTATCTTAATAGATTCTTGGGACTGTCAAAATGATTAAAATGTGATAGCTCGCGACATCTGAACGAGCATAGGTACATTTACCTTATATAGAAAAATATCGAAGAATATGTAAAGAAAAACATGTGAAAAATCAATATAAACTCATTGACAATTGAGGGTCACTGAACAATCATTCAATTTTTGAAAAAAAAATTGAAAAATTATGAATTATGTATTATTTTGAATTATATAATTTCACAAATTACAAAAAAAAAATAAAAAAGAGAAAAAATGCAAAAAAATTAACGAAAAAAATTAAATTTTTGAAAAAAAATCGAAAAATTATCAATTATGTATTATTTTGAATTATGTAATCTTTTGTGATACGTAATTATCTTAATGAAGTGAGAGTCAAGCAACACTAATTGGATTTTTTTTTAATCATAAATCAGTTGAAGCCACTCACGATCAGGTTTGCTGGACTGAGGTGAGAGATTGCACCAGAAGATAGAGTGATTGAGATGTCCACCCCCATTGAATTTGATAGCAGGGGCCAGGGCAATCTGGGTGCCGACGTCTCCCTTGACCACAGCCTCCTTCAACTTCTCCTCGGCGACGTTGAGATTGTTCACGTAGGTTGCGTGGTGCTTGGAATGATGGAGTTGCATGATCTCGGCGCAGATTATGGGCTCGAGGGCTTTGTAGTCATAGGGGAGGTCTGGGAGAGTGTGTTTCGACCTCACAACATTTTCTTTAGTGCGTCTGAATGAAAATATATATATTTTTTTCATTTTAATAAGAAATTTTCATCTGTTTGAAATCTCTTTGAAGTCATTGCAAATCGCTTGGAGCAATCAAGACATATGTAATGAGTGGAGTCAATGAGGAAGATGACTCCTAAAGCTGATTTGACGATTAAATGTTTTTTATCAATAAAATAACAATACGAGATGGACAGAATTGAAATTATTTTTCGTTTCACTTTGGGAAATGTTTTTAATTGCAAATATCTACGGAGTGAAGGCCATTACAAAAATTTGTCAGAAAACATTTCTTGTAGAAAATTTCAAGCCCTGGAAAAAAGTTCTTTTGACAATTTTTCCTAAACCTCTTCACTCCGAAAATATTTACAAAATAGCACCCAATGATTTTTCTACTCCGTCATTTTTTCATCCCCTGACAATGAACCCATTGATTTTAGGGATTTAATTCGCCTTCAATAAATAATTCATTATCTTCAAGAGTATTTCATATTAATGACTCCATATTTATTTTAATTTACAACGATTTTTTTATAAATACAACATCAATACGAGAGAAAATTGAAATTATTTTTCGTTTCACTTTGGGAAATGTTTGTAATTGCAAATATCTCCGGAGTGAAGGCCATTACGAAAATTTGTCAGAGAACATTTTTTGTAGAAAAGTTCAAGCCCTGAAAAAAAGTTTTTTTGACAATTTTTCCTAAACCTCTTCACTCCGAAAATATTTACAAAATAGCACCCAATGATTTTTCTCCTCCGTCATTTTTTCATCCCCTGACAATGCACCCATTGATTTTAGGGATTCAATTCGCCTTTAATGAATAATTCATTATCTTGAAGAGTATTTCATGTTAATGACTCCATATTTATTGTGATTTATAATGATTTTTTTATAAATACAACATCAATACGAGATAGACAGAATTGAAATCATTTTTGGAAAGGTTTTTAATTGCAAATATCTCATCTTTTTTCTTTATTTATGCAAATATCTCCGAATTGAAGGGCACTACGAGAATTTGTCAGAAAACATTTCTTGTAGAAAATTTCAAGCCCTGGAAAAAAGTTTTTTTGACAATTTTTCCTAAACCTCTTCACTCCGAAAATATTTACAAAATAGCACCCAATGATTTTTCTACTCCGTCATTTTTTCATCCCCTGACAATAAACCCATTGATTTTAGGAACTTAATTCGTCTTCAATAAATAATTCATCATTTCAATAATTATTTAATATCGATGAATTAATTTTTGATAGCAATTCTCACTGCGAAAGACATGAAAACGTGAAAATTTGTCTTTTCAAATTTCCTTTGAGGTTAAGAAATTATGTAATTGATAACAAACCATCAATTCCAAAGACAAAATGATAAAAACCGACGATAAAACTCACAAAGCCGCCGAAAATATAGCTCTCCTCGCTGCCAGCATCTTCCCAAGTCTTCACTCCCCACAAAATATAAAAAATACGGAAAATGTGAAATATCGGAGCTCAGAAGCCGGATTTTACCAGAAACACCGTCAAGGGTCGCGGCCATAAATCACGCGAAAACTCTAGACCGCGGACTTCATCGCTCGCTCGATAAAGCAGACTCCATTCAAAAAATATCGAACAAAATTACAACAATAACTTCACCAAAACAATCACAATTACAATCAAACAATTTTGTTCAATTAAAAAAAATCTCATTCATAAATAATTTCCTCATGAAGCGAATTCAAACGATTTCATTCTGAACATCTCCGTAAGTTCGACCACTTCGTGCCTGATCGAATTTAAAAAAAAGGATTCCTCAATTCAAAATGTAAACACGATAATTCGCAAGGTGAAAATATAATTGCAGAGAGACGGTTCAGTTGTCGCATCAAAATGGACGTGACTGGTCCCATCGAGCACTCAATAGCATCACAAAAAGTGAAGCACAGATTTTTCCAGTGGACGACCAAGTGGTGTTACGGGAATGTCGACCAGGTCATTATTTAAAAAATGGAAAAAATTGTTTGCAAAATTTTGTAAGGAAAAAAAATTGGAAAATTCTTCTGGAAATCATTTTAGATCACGGAGAAGCCCGACGTGTCCAACGTGGTGTGCCTCCTGCAGGCGTTGGGATGTCAGTTGAGGGAGTACGAGAAGAGGGATGATCAGGGGGATGAACTGAAGAGTAACTCGATGAGAATTGTGCTGGAGTGCGGGAGCTCGAGGATGAGGGCTGTTTTGGAACTGGATGATGTCAATTGTCAGTGCTTGAGGCCGGAGGACGCCAGGGATGCGTCCCTTTGGAGCGTTTGTGGTACAGCTCCCACCGCAAGTTGTGTATGGAATGCAGTTTTTTTTTAAATTGCACGGATTAAAAAATTCAGGGGAAAACCCTGCAAATTCGCTGGACAATGCTATTGGATTTTTCCTGAAATTTCTATCAGTTTTTGGCCGATTACATGTTCAATAGAAAATATTCTGCAGAATAAGGCAAAAGAATTCGATTTTTCGATAATTATTTTATTGAGATGGAGTTAATTTTTTTTTTCTATGGAGTTTGCTCGGCTCAAATTTTTTAAGGTCTTTTGTTTGATTTTCTTGATGGGAAGAAATGAAAAATAGAATGATGAAAAATTAGAAAATTGGAGGCGAGGATATTCTGCAGAAAATGCCTGAAGAGAATAAGTTATGCAGAGAAATCGAATTCTGTTGACTTTTTCTGTTGAATATTTTCTAATGAACACTTCAATGGAAATCCAACAGAATTTTTCAACGAATTCGCTAGGTTTTTTTATTCAATTTTTTCGTGCGTGTGCAGAAAATTTAGGGAAATTATTTCAATGGTTGGAAGTAGCTGTCCCGGGGGTGTCTTTGCATCTTATTTTTGGACAATTTATATTTTCAATATGTTCGAAAAAAGTCTGATATTTTTTTCAAAACCCCTCAAGAAGCCGCGGGAGTAGCCATGAATTGTCCGTCAAAAACGAAGGAAAACTCTGAACAGCTTGGAAAATATATTATTTTTATAGAAAACTGGACGAAAAGTGTTGAAGGTGATCTGAGGAGGATAAATAATTTTAAGGAATTTTGAAAAATTCGAGGTAATGAGATGTGATGCCGCCATTGTGCTTGAATACCCTCTCCCTCTACTGCCGGGGGCTTCAAAAATGGCGGCGCCCTCACCTCGTATTTTTAAACATTTCTTTAAATTATTTATTCTCTTCAGATGACCCTCAACTCGCTCCATCCACTTTCTATAAAGTGAACAATTTTTTAAAGCCATCTTTCAGATTTTTCCATCAACTTTTGGCTCATAATTTGCGGCGCAAAGTCTTTCCCACATTTCAGCAGTTTTTTAAAATCCCGAGGCCTCTTAATTTCGGTACCTTCATAAAATAATTCCTGTGAAATATTTAAACGAGAGGTTTCTTCATCTCATTCTCAACAGGACAGCATCAATAAATTCGAAGAAACTGGGAGCAATCTTCTGCCCTCAGTCTCCAAGGATGATCGCGCGATGATTCGCGACGTGCTCTATCGTCTCCTCAACACGATAAACTCCAAGGGAGATAATCCGAACAGAGACTCAACCCTCAACCTGAGTATTTCTAAAAATCTCGAGCGTTCACCATCACCAATGGATAAATCCGAGTCCTTCACGCGTGCTCTGACACAACCCGAGATTTATCGAGTGAGGGAGGGAAATAGGGGCATGAGCACTTTGACTCAGGTATTTATTTTTTTCCGTCTCAATATTTCTCGCAGACTAGGAAAGGGAGTGCGCTTCGCGCGCGCATGATTGACTAGTGATTTATACACAAGGATGGCCAATAATATTAGATTGTGACAATATTAAGAAGGATTCTCTCCTTATATTGTTCAAAGTTTGACTATATTTAACAAATTTAAAATATTATACAATTTAATAACCAAATTTTCCGATTAATGGTGAATAAAATATTTGATAATATTGAAATGCAATTTTTAGTTAACCCTTCAGAACTCGCGCTCAGCCACCGACCTTCGTTACTCGCGTGGTGAGCGCTGCGCCGCCCGTGCTTTCAGTAACGCAGCGTTGTCACGTTCATAGGTACGCGCCGAGCGTGTGGCGAGCGGGAAACAGCAACAGCGGAATTGAAATTTTACATCCTTCGTTACTCGCGCTGGGCGGCACGGCGCCGCTTTTGCGTATGAGCCTCAACAATTTATTATTTTTCGTAGCCTTGATGGATTTTCAGCGGATAAGAACCTTGCTAATCCATTCTAAATGATTCAAGCTAGGCATTCTAATTTTTTCAATTTTTTGAAAGCTCAATTTTGCAAGAGGCAAGCGAAAATTTGAAAACGGCGGTGCGGCGCTTATAGCGCGAGTTCTGAAGGGTTAAGGAGAGACTACTGTGAGTTTTAAAAGTCGTGGGTTATTGGAATGAAACTTCTCATACGTTGAAGATTGACTATATAGATCTGAAAACGAATAATTAGTGCAAACAAACATTTTTTTTATTGTTCGTTTGCCCGAAAACGCTTAACATGCCAAAAACAGTCCAGGGCCTCCAATTTTTGAGCTACGAATGATTTTTTTTTTCAAAATTTTCGGAAAAATATGTGGAATAACAATTACGAGCTAGTTTTTTAAATTCACCTCTTACATGGCTAAATTTGCTTTTTTTGTATTGTTTTACACAAGTGGTGAATTTTTTTATATGAAAAAAAACGAAATCAGCTGTATAGGAGTCGAATTCTAAAAAACTGGCTCGTAGTTGTTGTTCCACACATTTTTCCGAAAATTAAAAAAAAAATCTTTTGCAGCTCAAAAATTGGAGGCCCCGGACTGTTTTTAGCATTTTAAGCGCTTTCGGGCAAATGAACAATAAAAATTTTTTTTCGCCACGGCGGGCAGAAAGGACATATTTTCCTCTCGCTTCGCGGGAGGAAAATCTGCCTTTCCGCCTACGCCGTGACGAAAAATAAAGTTCTCACCACGCGAGGTAAAATGAAGAACCCTTACCCACGTGCTTACTACCCTCGCCTTCGGCTCGGGTGGTAATTCTGTACGTGGGCACGACTCCTTTATTTTCCCTCCCTTGGTGGAAAATGTACTATTTTTGCACTAATTACTCGTTTTCAGATCTCTATAATAGATCTTGAACGTATGAAAAGTCTCACTCCAATAACCCACGACTTTTAAAATTCCTAGTAGTCTCCCCTTAAGCGGGGAGACCGCGGTGAAATTCTCGGAAATTCTTGAAAGTCTCGGCTCGGCCTTAAGAGCCATTGGATGACTTTTGATATATGAAGGAGGGATATATAAAAAAGTGAGAAAAATTTCGGACCCGAACCGTTTTGCCTCGTATATCCACCAAAAACGTCATTTTTCTCGTTTTTAGCTTCAAAATGCTCCTTGGACCACAGTTTTCATCCGATTTCAACTTTTTTTTTTTTAATGTTCGCTATACTCCAACGAACAAACCCAAGTATCCGTTTTGCTTTATATTTATTAGATCATGAGAAAATGTTTTTTTTTTAGTTTTCATTTTTTTCCTCTTTTTACCAAATGCTAAAATTCGTTGTTTTCCGCCCATTTTTTTTTGTTATAATATTTCGATTACGTATGATTACAACGTGGAATAACGAAGAACAACTAATTTTAGCATTTGCTAAGAAGAGGAAAAAAAATAGAAACTAAAAAAATCATTTTCTCATGATCTGATAAATATAAAGCAAAACGGATACTTGGGTTTGTTCGTTGGAGTATAGCGCACATTAAAAAAAAAAAGTTGAAATCGGATGGAAACTGTGGTACAAGGGGCATTTCTAAGCTAAAAACGTGAAAAACGACGTTTTTGGTGGATATACGGGGCAAAACGGTTCGGGTGCGAAATTTTTCTAACTTTTTTATATATCCCTTCATGTATCAAAAGTCGTCTAATGGCTCTTAAGGCCGAGCCGAGACTTTCAAATTTCACCGCGGTCTCCCCTTAACGACTTAATTCTAAATTTTCAGTACTTGATTTTCGATTATCGAAATAATCGTCGATCTTCCTACCTAAATTATTGGTTAGAATATTTCAAAATTTGGGTGTACAAATTGATGGTTAATTTAATATTTAACATTTTTAAGATTTATGTTAAAAATTGGCAACTTCACAATTTAACGGTAATTATGATTGATGAATATGCCTGTCGCTGTTTATACATATTATTTTTTATCATTAGGTATTCATTTATTCATTAAAAAGGAGTCAAGGAGTTAAAGGAGTCCGCTTTTATTATGATTTGATTGCAGAAAAATTTGAAAAATGATCTTCAAAAAATTTGCGCGATGAAAAATTCACGATAGGGTAAGATTTAATAAACTCCAGCGAGCTTAATGTTCCTCTTCAGATTGCTCCCAGTGACAGACGATTATCGATGAGTGTCCAGAACATCGTAAATCTCCCTCTGATCACGAGAGCTCCGTCCACCCCAACGACTCCTCTGTTCGAACGTCAGAAGACCTGGGACCTGGACACGAAGGGCGACGCAGAGCCTCGCCCCTCTCCACCCAAGATATCGAGCTCACCTGTCGTTCTGAGCGACCTGTGCAGCTCCCTGGGACAGGTGTCCCTCCAGAGTGAAGACGAGAATCTGAGTCTCGCCGAGTGCCTCAGGAGGATTAAATTTTATGCTGACAAAGCACAGAATTTCTACGGGAGAATTTCTCCAGGGCCTGATCAAGGTGAGGGTTGATCATTATTTCAACTAGGGTAAGCTACCCAGTACACGGAGAGAAATTTGTTAGAAAAATCCTAGTGCTAGCACGGGAGAAGAGTCGCAAAGTGACGGCCAGGAAAAAATTCCAGTGCCGGCACTAGACATTTTATTGGGGAAAACGTAAATTTTTCCTCGTTTTTCTGTGAAAATTTCACCGACATCCTCAGACATTTTACCAGAAATATCAAGAAAATTTACCTTAACAGCACTAGAATTTTTCACAACCGGTGGATTGTGATTTTTTCCAGTACTCGTACTAGAATTTTTCTAGAAAATTTCTCTCTGTGTAGATGAACACTGCCCTATAGTTGGACGAGCTACTTTTGGATAGAAAATTACGCAAAAAAATGTTGAAATGTGAATTGTTGCTTCGAATTTTCACTAACTATTGTGATTCTTAACCCCTGACGGGCAATTTTTTTTTCGATCAATTTTTTTTTCTACTGTTAAAAAACAAATGTCCATCTACTGGGCGGTTTTCTTAGGCGTCCATCTACTGGGCAGTTTACCCTAGTAGTGATTTTTGCTTTGGGTCAAATTCAAGTTTTGGTTAAAAGCAGGCTACTAAATCAATGGAATTTAATTTTTTCTGCTCCCGAATGGAAGCTTTGTAGTCGTTCAAATTTAAACCGAAATTATTCCAACCGTTTCGATTCATTTTCAAATTACTCCAACCTCCTCAGCCATTTGCGGTCATAACAGCAATTTTAATTTGGATTGAAAAGGAAAGAATCGTAAGAGAAAAAACAATTCTTCCACTATTTGCCAACGTTTCGAACACACGAAGTGTTGTTCATCAGGGCAATCAGTTATTCTCTACTTATCAGCCCATCAGTTCTTCAAAGGTTGTGCCGAAAATATCTTAAACCAAAGAAATCTCAAAAACTTGGAAAGCCACAACAGTAAACAGACACCTGTTGGAGCCCTTCATAACTATCAATAGTAAATTGCGTATGAAATGATTGAAATTAAACGTTTAAATCGTTTAAATTTGAATTTTGTTTTCTTCGCTAATGACTGGATGAAATTCAATCTTTTTTCCAAATGTAGGTATTGTTGAGCCCTATCGATCGTCATTAATTAAAATTTAATTCATCGATTAGTTTTTTTAATTTCCGAATTTTTTCGAAAATCGATAACTAAAAAAATTTTCTGAATTGATTGAATGATGGCTTAAAGAATTTGTTTAGATGTCCTTTTGACCGAGTCCGAAGATGAAGGCGATAGCAATAATCGTTATTTTGATTTATTTGAAAATTTGCAAAAATTTTGTGTTTTTCGAAAATCAGAATTCCAGGAATATCTTTGAATATCATGCTTTAAATGAGTGCAATTATAGCTTAAAATATTTGTTTTAATGCCAGTAAGTCGCAGTTGAAAGATGATCACGATAGCTATATTGGTTTATTTGATTTTTACGATGATTGTTGAAAATTTCGAATTTTTTATGAATTTCCCTGAAAGTGAGCTTTCTGATGGTTTCTTCAAATGTGATGTATCAAATTCTTTGAAGTACGTATAAATAAAATTTTTCTATTAAAATTTTATCGAAGGGCTGAGGGGAGAGATAGAACCGTAAAAAAGATAATCGGTTGCATAGAAGAAAGGGATATTAAGAATAATGATGATGATAACCTTCAACTAAGTTGAAAATCTGACGGAATTAGTTGACAAAAAAATCTTATTCAATTTAATATCATGAAATAAACAATGAATTATACACGATGGAAGAAAAGCGATGTGCAAAATAACCATTCGAAAGCATCTCGCATGAAAAAATTTAATAGAAAAATCTTACGAATTCGTTAGAAAATTCTATTGAATTTCTATTAAACTTTCTATTCGTTTTTGGCTGATTCTATTGACATGTTCAATAGAAAACATTGAATAGAATAAGTTATATAGAAAAAATGAATTCTATTGACTTTTTCTACTGAATATTTTCTATTGAACATTTTAATAGAATCGGCCAAAAACTAATAGAACAGTTCAATAGAAATTCAATAGAATTTTCTAAAGAATTCGATAGGTTTTTCTATTAAATTTTTTCGTTCGTGATGTTCCTAATTTATTAGCTAAAATAATTATACTATATGCAATACAAAAGCAATTTCCCAGTTGTTTAAATTACAGATAAAGTATTCTTGAAGCCGTCAATAGTGAAGCCCAAAGCGAGCCCAGGACGCGTATATTCCAGGCCCAGTTCAGTCTGTTCAAGTCCAGCGAGTCTCTCAACTAAATCGACGACTTCAAAACCACTTGCACGTCGAAGTATTGGGGCTCCTCTTACCGCCAAGCAGATGGCTGTTCCTAAAACTACACCCACTATGCTTCCCCCCCGCAGAAAGAGCATTGGAAGTGCATTGCAGGTGCAAAATAATTATTTACATCTCAATTCGATTGAAGACGAATTATTTGGAGGCCTCGGGACTAAACAAAAACGCCTGAAATTCATGGAAAAATTTACGTTGTGAATTCTCACGCAAATGAGGGTGAAAAAATCTGAAAGATGGCTTAAAAAATTTGTTCATGTTATAGAAACTGGATGGAGTGAGTTGAGGGTGATCTGAAGAGGATAAATCATTTTCAGAAATGTTGGAAAGTTCGAAGTGGGGGCGCCGCCATCTTTGGCGGCGCCCACCTTGCATTTTTGAACATTCCTTAAAATTATTTATCCTCTTCAGATCACGTTCAACTCGTTCCATCCAGTTTCTAAAAAAAGAATAAATTTTTCAAGCCAACCTTCAGGTTTTTTCGTCTCCTTTTCTCCGAGAATTCATAGCGCAAAATTTTCACCGTGTGCAGTTGTTTTATTTTCACTCCTGAAGCCTCTCAATGAATATGAATAATAATATATTTATGGGTGAATCATCAAAAGCGAAAGACATTTCAGTAGCGAAGCGGTAAAACGATTCAACTCGACGTAGCTCTTCTCAGTTTTCGAGGAATAATGGCGATCTTTGCGTTAAATCGCCGAATCGATGTATCGCGTTAAATCGTCATGTTAACATCTTTGTGCATGATATAAACTGAGTTGAAATCAGAGTTTTTTTTTCGTTGACGATGATATTTCGCGATTTGCTTCGTGATTTCACCCTGAACCCCGAGGGTCCCGAAGTCGCTCGAGATTTTCCAGTGAGACTCGGAACTTTTAATGATGAATGGTTTGCTGCATTTTAAATAAGCTTTTAACAAAAATTCTGCTATTTGCCTTAGATTCAAATATTTATATATATTTACTTGTGGCAAGTAAATATACTCGGCAAAAGCAATTTTTTTTCTCAGTGTAATCGCTTCGCTACTCATTTCATCAACCAAATTCATCAATTGTCACCCAAAAAAATTAACTTTGCTAAGTATATTCACTAACTACAAGAAAATTTACACACGTCTTATACAGATATTTATATGCATTTACTTGTGGTACGTAAATATACTCGGCAAAAGCAATTTTTTTTCTCAGTGTAACCGCTTCGCTATAGATTTCATCACGCAGATTCATCAATTGTCCCTGAAAATATTGAATAATCATATCGACTTGCAGCCGGGTATGAAATTGCCAGTAGCCAATGCCCAAAAAAATGTCAGTACCCAGAAGAGGGCTGTGAATAAACCCACCCCAACGAGCTCAAGCTCCTCATTATCGAGCACTGACTCTCGAGTACTTCTCTCAGCAAAACGGAGGATCTCACCAGATCCCAAGGGTCAGAGTCCACTGGCCACAAAACCAGGGCTGCCGCACCTTAAGATATTGACGCCAAAACCCCCCGGTGGAATCCACAAGACCCTCAGCGCAATTCCTGTGGGAGGATTAGGGCAGAAAGTTGGTACACCTGGTGCATCTCCCAGGAGTGTCTCTCCGAATGCTCTGGGCAGAAAAGGTGCAATCGGAGCCTCCAAATTCGCTCCCGTGAAGAAGGACAAATGAGATTTGGAGGAGTTCAATGAGAAACACATTCGTAAAAAATCATAATTCGTTGGAAAATATTTTCAAAGGCTTTTTATACGTTCCAAGATAATTCATTTCGCCTTTTCCCTCGATGATAAGGGACATCAAGGGTAGGTGAAGATTAGTTCCACGATTACTGGATTTTTTTAGTGATTTTTTTCTCATTATAAATTGAAGGTTTAATAGGGTCATTGAAATTTTCATTCCTGATTGAATCGGGGGAATTTCTTGATAGACGAGATATTTATGGGAATAAGATTGAATTTAAATGATGGAATATTGCATGTTAAGTGGTCGAATAGCAAGGGTCAATTTTTTATGTTGTGTGAAGTATGAAATTTCGGCGAAAATAAAAGTTTTTTTTAGTTCAATTTGAATTTGTTATCAAAGTTGCAAATATAGTTGGTGATATAAATAAATGAATTATTATTTCATATGAAACACTGAAGAAAATATACAGAATTCCCCCTAATGTAACAAAAATAATGGAAAAACCTAGCGAATTTGCTAGATAACTTTCTGTATTAAAAAATTCTTTTCACTGAAGAAATCGGGTAAAAAAAATTTTTAATTTATGTCGAAGAATTTTTATAGAAAATTGCGTAGTAGAGAAAGTTGTATAGAAAAATCGGATTCTATTCATTTTTTCTATAGAAAAACAAGGGGAATTTTTCAATGAAATCAACCAACAACTTGTAGAATTTTTAATCATATTCTAAACAGCTTCTGTTTCTGTTGAGATACTTTTTATAGCCATTGCTCGTCTCAAATTTTCCAATTTTTTTGTTTGATTTTTCAAATGAAAACAACCGAAGAATTCACTAAAAATCTGTGTTTTCAATTCCTATCGAGGAATTTCAATAGAGAATTCCTTAAAAAGTTCTATAGAGTTAAAATTCTATATCCTCCGCTCAAATTTTTCATTTTTTTGTTTGTTTTTTTAAAATAAAAAAAAAATAAAAATTCCCTGAAAATCATTGTTTTAATTTCTGCTGCGTAATTTCTATAGAAAATTCCTCAATAGAAAGAGTTCTACAGAAATATGAAATTCTGCAGATTATTTTCTATAGAGTAGTACTCGCGCAATAGAGCGAATTTTCGCGAAATTCTTCAAGAGAATGAATAAAAAACTAGTAGAATTTTCACTAGAAACCCATTAGATTTTTCTATAGAATTTGCTAAGTTCTTCGAAGAAATGAAACCGACTTCACCAACACTAGCCTCAGGAGAATTCCCTGTTATCGATAACCCACATCGGGTATACCCACGAAGCGGAAGATGGCCTGCAACTGAAATTCCAGTTAATCTCCCCATTTCCGAATACTCAGGCGTTATCGCTGAATCGCTTCAGCTGTTTTTAACATCGTTTCGGGGAATGTGGTGAGTCAAAGTTCAATATACTCTCCAATAATATCACCCAAGTCACTGTATTTTTAGCATCCAATTAAAAACTCATAAATTTCTTTCATTTTATCTGAATTGACATTCTCCTTTCTTTATTATTGTTCAGGCTGTCAGTCATTTGACAGATCATTTATTTAGCATCTACTGCGAACTGTCGGCGAGAACAATGCCTGTTTTACCGTCAATATGACTCATCCTTCTAACAAAAACCTATTTATTACTATTATTGTTATTATTATTATTATTTATTCACTTTTGTTTGACACATGACCTCATGTTCACAGAGAGAATCCTGATCATACAAATTCTTGAGTTCGATTTCGAAATGTTTCTCTTGAGATTTTCTCTATTAGAATTATTGGGCACAAATTTTCTAAGTTTTTTCTGCTGGATTTTGTTTTATTTTGCATTACAGAATTCGAGTGGAAAAAACTTGAAAAATTGATGCCGAAGCATTCTTATAGAAAAAATCTCAAGAGAAAATTCCAAACATAAATTCGAAGTCTGACTTTTTCTTATCGAATATCCAATAGAACAAGCGCAAAAAACAAATAGAATTTTTCAATAGAATTCCAATAGAATTTTCTAGTGAATTCGCTAGGTTTTCTATTGAATTTTTTCATGCGTGTCTTCATATTTTTTTTTTATTTATTCATCCATATGTGTACCCTCTCGGGTCTGTACATTTTGTTCCCTTCCCTTTAATATAATTTTTTCAATTTAATTTATTAATGCTTTTGCGATACATTGTCCCATCGCATGGGAGGAAGGGAACACGTGCGAACAAATTTAATAGAAAAACCTAGCGAATTCTTTAGAAAATTCTATTGAATTTCTATTGAACTTTCTATTAGTTTGTGACCGATTCTATTGAAATGTTCAATAGAAAATATTCAATAGAAAAATTCAATAGAATTCGATTTATCTATATAACTTGTCCCCTTCAGATATTTTGTGTAGAATTTTCTCCGCTCAAATTTTCCAAGTTTTTTTCATTCTACTATTATGTTCTTCTCATCAAGAAAATCAAACAAAAAACTTGGAAAATTTGGGTCGAGAAAATTTCATAGAAAATATCTCAGTAGAATAAGTTGTATAGAAAAATCGAATTAATTTGAATTTTTCTATAGAATATTTTCTATTGAATATTTCAATAGTATCGGCCAAAAACTAATAGAAAGTTGAGTAGAAATCCAATAGAATTGTCTAGCGAATTCGCCAGATTTTTCTGTTGAATTTTTTCATATTGCAAATATTGCAAATTGAAAAATCTTCTTGTTCCATTTCCCGCACTTTTTTCTCATATTCCTGTTATCATCTTTTTTGCGCGTATTTTTTAATTTTTTCCTCATATTTTTGCTTAATTTTTTTTTAAATACTTTTTTTTAAGTTAATAAATGTGTATATGGATTAATTGAATGATAATATGCGCGAGGGGTTGAAAAAAGTGTGCCGCGCCTCTCCACACATCTCTCAGTCGTCGAAGAAAGTGGAGGTGGGGTTGAGTTGTGATTACCACGCGTGGTGATACGGACCTGGTAATCAGAACCCACTCCCCGGTAGAACTAGCATCAATTGAGGGGCNGGGGGGGGGGGGGGGGGGGGGGGGGGGGGGGGGGGGGGGGGGGGGGGGGGGGGGGGGGGGGGGGGGGGGGGGGGGGGGGGGGGGGGGGGGGGGGGGGGGGGGGGGGGGGGGGGGGGGGGGGGGGGGGGGGGAGACAGGTGGAAGTTTTTACTTTAAAATTATGATCTACACAGGAATACTAAATTTTACTCCGCTCATTCTTTCATGAAAAATTGATTTTGCATTGTTGAACAAAAAATTCCGTCGATATTTCCACTGAATTTATGCCATTGGAAGATGCGACGCCAAGTAATTTTGGCACCGATTTATAACACATTGATTTTCCCTGGAAAAAGCTCAATTAGTTAAGCTCGATAGCGGAGTAAAATTACGAGTAAAAGCATGACTCGGGATTAAAAAAAAACCTAGTGAAATGCAGGGAAAATTTTGCGCCATGAATTCTCAGGCAAGAATGGATGAAAAAATCTGAAAGATGGCTTGAAAAATTGGTTCACTTCGTGAAAACCGGTTGCAATAAGTTGAGATTGATATGAACAGGATAAATAATTCTAAGAAATGTTCAAAAAGACGAGGTGGAGGTGCTGCCATCTTTAAAACCACTTCCGGCAGAGTAAGATGGGGCCAGGCAAGACGGCAGCGCTCACACGAGTCACCCACCTCATATTTTTGAACAGACCTTAAAATTATTTATCCTCTCCGGATCATCTCTAATGTATTTCACCCAGTTCCTAGAAAATGAACAAATTTTTCAAGTTATTCTTCGAATTTTTTCATCCCCTTTGGGATTGAGAATTCGTGGCGCAAAGGTTTGTTCCTGCATTTCTGTAGTTTTTTACTTCCGAGGCCCCTTGAAATCGCTATTCCTGAAGTCCTCCCACCCAAGTTAGACTCCACGAGTGATTGTTTTTTATTTTATTTATCCATCTCGTGGGGAGAAATATGAGGTATCCCACTCACAAGAGGGTGATGCAGAGGGAGTGAAAAAGAGAAGCGAGTGAATGTAGTGCGGAGGACGCGAAGATCGATGGCGTCTGGTGCACAGCCAGCCATTGCTCCTCGACACTACTCGTGCATCACGAAGGGTCGAAATAAATATTTCAAATATTTGCCACTTTCATTTGAATTTAATAACTCCAACGCCATGAGTTTTTCAGGATATTTCGACAAAGAATAGTGGCAGTAGTTTGTTTTCGTGTTATTGGGGTGTTGAAGGGGTCTCGGCCTTTGACCTTTTGTCCTCTGAATATGCGGGAACTTGGCGAATGTTACAGTTCGTCGAGTTCATCAAGCTCTAATTAAGCTTGAGTTTTCCTAACGGGTGGATTACCACCTGGTATTTGTTGAAATTGTGGCCGATATACTTACAATGACTGAGCTTTCGTGGAAATTAGGGGACTATTTATTTTTAATTAATTTACGGAAACAGTTGGTAAGTACTAAACGGCAGCAATTTATTTTTAATTAAAAAGCTTCAGGTGTAAAAGCAACTACTGAAATGCTAGAAAAACTTTACGCCATTAATTCTCTGCGAAAAAGGAATTAAAAGTTCTGAAGGATAGCTTGTAAAATTTGTTCATTTGGTAAGAACCGGATTAAATGAACTGAAGATGATGCGATGAGGATAAATAATTTCGAGATGCGTTCAAAAATATGAGGTGGTGGACAAATGTGGGCGCCACCATCTTGCTTAGCAACCCATAGGGGCTTTCAAAATGGCGATGGCGCCACCTCGTATTTTCAAACATTTTTTGAAGACGTGAGTGAGTGATAGACGACAAACGTCTATCGTTTATCGTCTTCAGGTTAACCTCAACTCACTTCATGCCGTTTTTACAATTTGAACAAATTTTTTACGCCATCTTTCAGATTTTTTCACCACTTTTTGTCAACCCAAAACAAACTTAAATTTCCGGTAGGCTATAGTTCGTTAAAGTGAAACATTTCGCAAAAATTTTAGATCAAGTTTGTCCCTGAGCTTTTAAGCTTCTATTTACGAAAGCTCAAATCAACGAATGAAGTTTCATACCCAATAACTGCCCCCTGTCAACGCCTCATCGTCAATCATCAATGATTTCCGATACCCCACGTCAAAACAAAGCTTTAGCACAAACTGATGATTGAGCTTTTAATCTCCAATCCAGAAACGTGTCGTTTAACCTCCTGCCCTTCACAATTACCATGAAATTGAAGAAAGAGAGAGAGAGAGAGAGGGGGGGGGGAGGAATTGTTTGGATATCGCCTGACGAACTGTTACCTCCACTCAAGGCCGCGATGGGGTAACAACAACCCCTGAAATTCCAGTTAAACGGTAGGAGTACTCAATTGTTCCTGAGCTTTCAGCCCCTCGTTGTTCCCTTCGCAGTTCGTACATTCAGACTTATTACGCCTCTCACGTGACAAAATTTCACCCCTTAACCCAAATCTCCAATTTTCCCCTTCCCTCACACGCTTATATAACTGTTTCTGCTGGGATGATTCCCAGGTGGATGGACTGAATACATTGACCTTCACGTAAGCTCCCGTGGGAAATGGGGAAAAAACGTGAAAAAAAAAATTTGTTTATGGCACGTGGCTTGTGGTATGTGATTAATGCCGCAACATTGGTTCTATTCATCATCCCTACTGCGTTAATCAAGCATTATCCTTCCGATAAAAGCTCATCGGATTGCACCTATAATGGTTCAAGGTCATGTGAAAGTTCTTGGAATGATTGCCAGGATTTTTTTGACCCCGTGAGTTCTTCACAGTGGACAATGGCAGGGTCAGATTATTGGAGGTATTCTCATTGTTGAGAAGATGCAAAGCCGCAAGCTCAGAGCCTTTCTGGATACATGCGTGAGGATGTTTGCTCTCAGTGTATGAACTAGTGTCTTGGAAATGTCTTAATTCGAGACAGAAAAATGTGTCTTATCGGCTGACGTCTTAAAAGCTGAGTCAGCAAGTTTAAGATATGTTTTCTATTAATTTCTCAGTTTAATGTTTCAATTTAAGATACTAAATACGTCTTAGCAAAAATATGTCTTAGCGGTGAAGTTAGGTGGGAACTGAGAATTTGAATGTCTTAAAATAAGACGTTTGCTGGAAAAGACATTTTTTGTAATGTCTTAAAAGCCAAGTCACAAGTTTACGACATTCTTTCATTTCAATTGAAGTCACTTGAAGACTATTTAGTCACCAGTCATTCCTGACGGTGTCACGACAAGGATTAATCCCATTAGGACATGAAATCATAAGATGTTGTTAGTGACTTAATCGTTTTTTCTTTCATTTTTATAATAAGACACCGGGAATGTCTACAAAACATGTCTCAATGTCTCGAATTGAGAAAATAAAAATTAGTTAAATTCGGCGGCTTAAACGTCTTAAAAAAGGTGACATGAGTGTCTTCTCATTTTAGGAACTAGTCTCTAGGAGACGTCTCATTTCGAGACACAAAAATATGTTTTACCGGCTGACGTCTTAAAATAAGACATTTGATGCAAAAAACATTTTCAGAATGTCTTAAAAGCCAATTCACAAGTTTAAGACATTCTTTTTATCTCAATTGAAGTCACTTGAAGACGATTTACGATAAACTACAAGGATTACCCTCATTTTGACATGTAATCATAAGCCGTTGTTTGTGACTCAATGGTTTTTTCTTGCATTTTCATAATGAGACACCTAAAATTTCTAAAAAGCATGTCTTAATCTCCATTTAAGACACCTGATATGGCTTAAAATCGGGGGCTTAACTGTCTTAAAAGAGGTGACATGTGTGTCTTAAACTTAAGCCACTATTCACCTCGCGTTTTTTCCCCCCGAGCTTTTTCCCCTCCTCATATTATCTCTAGTCATAAAAAATTATGACCCGAATTCCCGGGACCTCATTTTTTACAAGCAAGTAAAGAGTGAAGGTTTTTCCCCAAGTTGAGGCATGAGAGCTTGCTGGGTGGATATTACCCAGTGCCGTGTGCAATAAATTGTCATTGCAATGGCATCGCAAGTACGTGGTTTTCCCTCGGAAGATCCAACAAGAGAGAGATTACAACGAGAAAATGGTGGAAAAATTTTTATCACCCTGTTTGACGTTACCGGTGAGAAATAACGAGAGACTATTAAAGCACTGGTAGCTCAGATATTGTTGACCTCTGCCGGCCCTATATCGATTTTGTTAGCACACTTCCTGAAGTCCCTCCAACTTCGAAGCTCTGTGCTCTTTCCCACTCAATGGAGATTGAGACTGACCGATGCGAGTCGCCTTTAATTCCTCTTTCCTTATTCCCAGGAGCTTTTTTAATGTAATTCCACTATCCAATAACGGATATTGCAGACGCATAAATTTTCATGGAGCTTTGTACGAAATATCAAGCTCAATTTATCCGGTCGAATCGGTAAACGAGCTTTCAAGAAATTATGAAAATTTACGTCTGGTGTAGCATTACATTCATTTAATTAATTTTAATCATTCTCAATTGATTTTAATTTATTTAATTTATTTCATGCGCAGCACAATTTTTCTGGTGCTGCACAAGAATTTTTCTGGTGCTACGCAATAATTTTTTTAAGTGTGCATATTGTGACTCATTTAAGGTGCTAGCACAGCGTTACCGTAGCGTTTTTTGTGGAGCTTTTTCAATGCAATTCCACTATCCAATAACGAATATTGCAGGCCCATAAATTTTCATGGAGTTTTGTACGAAACATCAAGCTCAATTTATCCGGTCGAATCGGTAAACGAGCTTTCAAGAAACTATGAAAATTTACTGCTGGTGAAGCATTAAATTCATTTAATTAATTAAAATTAATGTCAATTAATTTTAATTCATTTAATTGATGTCATGTCCAGCACAATTTTTCTGGTGCTGCACAAGAATTTTTCTGGTGCTACGCAATAATTTTTTCCAGTGTGCAAATTGAGACTCATTTATGATGATAGCACATGAATTTTTCTAGAAACTTTTCTCAGTATATAATTCATGGATTTTCCGGAGGTAAATAACGAGCTCCCGTTGCAAGTCGTTAATTATTTTCCAGCTCTCCGTTCCCGATACGAGCTTTTACACTTTAGTGATACTACTGAAAGCCCGTGAGTGTGGGTGTGTGGAGAGATAGGGTTCCGGTTGGGAACAGTGACGCTCGAGTACGAGGAAAATGACGGGCGATGCGACGTGTATAATTATAGTTTGAAGCTTCCACCTGGAGCTTGCAAGCCCTGGTTTTTTGGAAAATTCTAGGAAAATATCTATTTTTTACGTTCCAGCAAAATTCAGAGAATTAGGGTAAATTCGGTCAATATTTGGACGGTTAAGGAGATGCTGAACTTCATTAAAGGATTTAAAATCGATGAAGTTGCTAAATGAATAAAAAATGAGTTTTAGATCTGAATTTGAAAATGTCCAATTTTTATGAAAAATGAACTGAAATGGTCAATTGTAGTTCATACGGTTAAAGAAATGTTGAACTTCATTAAAGGATTTGAAATCGATGAAGTAGCTAAATGAATAAAAAATGAGTTCTAGACCTGAAAGAATATATGAATTGGGAAAAAACAACAGTTTGTTGCAAAAAAAATTAAGAGAAGAATAATTAAATGAGGGAAAAGTGGAATATCGTCCAAATCCCAATAACTGGACGCTAGGGCCAATAGATGGGCGGTGATGGCCAAATACATGGACGGCCTGGAGGAATATAGAATTTTCATCCAGTTTATACAAACATATGAATTTTGTTTTATTGAATATAAAGAAATACAAAGCCAAATAGATTCTTAATCTTCGGGATGTGATTCTCCTCCTGAAAATATTGTGCTATTTCCCACATCTGACTCTTTCGGGAGAGAACTTCTTTTTTTTTCTCCACGATACTTTGCCACTGATGCTTAGCAAATTGCAGCGCCACGCCACCCAGCACTGTACCTCCCGAATATTTTTTTTTTCGCGCTGTAATGTTGATCTTTCGAAAAAAAACTTCATCACATGATTACTCATGAGTGTTATTATTGATAATGATAATAATCCGTACAGTTTTCATTGTATTATTTATAGAATATTCGATAAAAGGTGAAATCGTCCAGGCATTGGCCCGACTCTAGCTATTGGCCTGCTCACCCTATTCACTTTTTTAGAAAATCAATTCATGAAACTATTGGTCATTTTTCAGTGAATATCTCGGTATCTAAGGCAAATAGCAAAATTTTTATTGAAATCTATCATTTGTTTGAGATTGATGCTAAAAATTTAGGCGGGTTGGGGAAAAGTGATTTGGAAAAGGTGTGAAAATTAAGAACACGCGATTTACTAAAAACCCACTGGTGATGTACTTTACTTGTGGTGTAAACCACGCGTCTAAAAATTTTATAAGGGTACACTGTTCGTTGAATTGTCTCAATTTAAAGTCGATAATTGTCTCTACACTGCACTTGATAATTCTTCTGATAATTCACTTGATTATAGTCTCAAAATGATTGATAATTGACTCGAAATTAATAGATGATTGACTCGAATAGAGACGCCACTAGGAGCGTTAACACTCAGTATCTCACGGTGATGTACTCCATAGAGCGATTGCGATAATACTGACTGTACAGAGATTGAGACGATACAATACTGAACTCGATAGGTGATTTACTTGGTGATCTGACGGTGAACCCGAAGGGCCCCGAGGTCGTTCGAGAATTTTCGTTGAGCCCGGTGCCATTAGATAGGAAACTATTGCTGTGTTTTGAACAAATCTTTTCTCTCAAGCGAATTGAGAGCTACAAAAAAGGTCATTATGAGAACTTCGCTATCTCTCTTAGAATCAGAGATATTTCGCAAAAACTGACGGGTGTTGATCGGATCACTTTCAAAAGTGAAAGGAAACTGACCAAAGCTCCGAAATTAGTCATCATTTTTTCACTAATCATTCATTTTCATCAGTGATTTTTTTCTCCACTGTCAGAAAAAAAATTTCCAATTTCATGGACAGGAAAGGATGCGAACAGAAGACATAACACTTGCGTGTTGGGCCCATGACAATAGATCCTCGAGCTTGCAACCTCTTGATTGAGCTTGCGTGTTCCATCGAGTTACTTCAGACGCCAACACAATTTCGTGCTCACATAGTTCATCGGCACTTTGTAATCTTGAAATGTAATTAATTTTTCATCTACTTTCCTCAATCCAACTTTTGCAATTTCGTTATTTCGAACACGTATGGAGAATTCAATTTACGTATTCAGTCTCGTCCAGAGATGTTAGACTAAATTAAACGAAATGCTTCAGGATTTTAAACAGACTCAATATTTAAAAATTAGAAATTTTTAACTAGCACCTTAAAAATTAAATCAACCAATATAGGTATCGTAATCATGTATTAACTTCGACTTATGGCATTGAAGCAAACATTTTAAGGTATGATTGAATTCATTTGTAGCATGATATTTAAAGACATCTACGGAATTCTAATTTTCAAAAAACACAAAATTTTTGCAAATTTTTAAATAAATCAAAATAACGATTACAGCTATCGCCCTCATCTTCGAACTCGGTAAAAAGGACATCCAAATAATTTTTTTACGCTATCATTCAATCAATTCAGAATATTTTTTGTGGCGGTTAGGTGTATGTCTTAGAATAATAACTCGTGGTTTAGCAGAATAAAGGTATTTAGCACGTTAGATGTGTTTACATCGAGTTTGAGAATCGGACTGAGATGTTTTGTCGGGACCGGGCGGATTTAAATACCTTTTGTTATGGAAGGTTCGAGAATTGTCCAGAAATTTCGTGAGGGACAAGGATAGAATGATGTTTGTCTCGAATATGGCGATATAGAATATTCGAGACGCATTATACGAATGTCGAATTAATAATTTGTTTGTGGCTCGCGCCACATTTTTAGTTATCGTGGGACAACCGATTTTGGAAAAAATCGAAAATGAAAAAAAAATCGAATTAAATTTTAATTGCTGGCGATTGATAGGGCTCAACAATACCAATAATTGAAAAAAAGATTCAATTCCATCCATTCATTAATGAACAATAGAAGAAAAACATTGATACATACGTTCACACATACATACACACGTACGGACGAGGTCTAAAAATTGTATTTTTGGATCACAGTCGGTGGATATAAGCCAAAAAATCCAAAACTTAAATTTGAACGATTACAAAGCTTCCATTCGGAAGCACATACCTACACTGTTAGAAAGTTACTCTTGAAATTTCAAGTAAAAAATCTTGAAATTTTTCCCAACGAAGAATGTACATGGAATTTCCATTGATCTTGTAATTGATAAATCAGTCAATTTTATTGAATATTCAATGAAATTGGATTTCTCAGGTTCATACGACAATGAAAATTACTGAAAATCGTGAAAATTCAGGCGACATTTCTTCTGAATTTTCTGTCCTTTCAAAATTCAATTGAATGTAATGTTTAATTTTCGCGATAGGTGTGAAAATCCAAATTGTCATTGAAAATTCAATGATCATTTATCACGAAAAAGTTGATTTTATTGAATTTCCAAGATTAATCATGAATTCCATGAGCAATTTAGTCTAAAATTCAATTCAAGTTCCGAATATTGAAAATTCAAATGCATCTCTTACTCAAATTTCAAAAAATTTCTAACAGTGTATAAAACTTTCACAGTCCCTTATTGATACCGCCTGAAAATAACCTGTCCGTAAATACAACGATCGAATCATAAATATCTCAAACCAGATTATCTATTTTCTTCAATCAACAATAGAATCAATCGCGTTACTTAACAACTGATCCGCGTAATTCCGAGACTATCCATAACGCATGCAGCATTAAGCGATGAGAACCTTCTACATTCGAAAATCGTACTAGATCCTACTAGACAGCACATTGTTGAGTTAGCAAGCTCAAGCAAATTGTCAACCATTACACAATTTTCATTGGAAAACAAAAAGGATATATGACGCATTTCCCTGGGACCATGAAAACCTCATTGAGGTATTGCTCCACCTGGCGATTGGATAATGGCTGGTGTATGAGAAGCTCCGAGGTCTCATTCATCATGATTGGAATCCTCGGGTCGTCGAAATTGAGGTTTTCCCCCGGGGCAATTGGGTTTGGGAACACTGGTAAATGTCGTTTTAACCCTGGATTGGCCACCCTACGAGGGAAACCCCGCCGCGCGTCGTTTTCCTTTAATTACAATTGACTGGCTAACCGGAAAAATTAAAACAAATTTGACTTTATCAATTGAACCGTCTAAAAAATGATGGTAGTTTTTAATACAACCTATTTTCCAAAATTCGTAAAGAAAACAAATTATTTCGGACAGATGAATTATCTTTTCCCATGTTAAACTTTAAGTGGTCGCATCATGAGGGAATCCCCGCCGTTTTTTTATTTTTTATTTTCACACAAAAACTTGGTGAATGGAAAATCCATAAAAATTTGGATTCGTACTTTCAAATATATGGAATACATCAATATCTTGTTTCGGCCCAGACTTATATCAATTCATTATTCAAATCTTCTGAAAACTCGACTCGCTGAAAATTCCCATGTTTAACCTCAAAATTTCATAATTTTGCACTGTTTCAAATCGAGTTCTTGGAGTATCTGATAACTATATTGCTTCCATACCTCCATTCATTGAATGTTCAAAATTACCTGTGAACGTGGAATAAATTTTTTTTTGTTCAACTTCTTTTTTCTCGAAATTGTTATGCCCCAGATTTGGTCAATTGCGGTATTGTTTAATATGTGGACATACAGCACTGTCAGCGTGACACTTGCCAGCGTAACTGGATTATGCTGCCCAAGTGATGGAATGTAAACAATCAATGTATTATTTACGAAACGGTTGAGCCTGCACAGATTAGACCTGAATTGGACTCCGACGCGTACAAAAGTCGTAAACTCGTTGTAATCAGTCAGATTTCACAGTAATTATCATCATGTAATAAATTCTCATATTTAAATGCCGATAAACCATTGGTGGGATTTATCTCTTTGAGCTTAGAACCTACTATAATTATAAGTACCTTCCACACTGGGTACAACAAAATCGTAAAATACACGGGGCGGAAATTCTCTTACCGTGCGACCAACTACGTTCTGTGGAGAGCTGTGGCCACTTAAGGGTTAAATGAAATTGCGCACGATGCGACGTTGCCGGAAACCCACTAAACGCGTCCGGCCAGTGTATAGTTAATTCGGCAACGCTAAAGCCCAAAGAACACGCCGGGGAATCCCTGCGGAGGTGATCAAAGTCGCAGGAACGCGTTTGGTGACACGACTAGGGTTAATGCCGTCAATATTTCCGGAAGCAGAATTGGGAATTAATTCAGGGTAATTAAAGAGCTTGATTAAGCTCATTATATGGCTTCGCAATAAACAACAAGAGAATCAACTCCTTTGTCCGTCTGAATCGCCGAATGAACTAGGTTCTTATGCGACTTGATGTAGTTAATTCCGGCGCAATAACTGTTGAAACCTCATGGATAATGAAGTTCTTTGCGTCTACCAAGTTGTTTCATGGTTTCCCGCTGGGAGACGTCAAGTCGGCTGCACCAAATTGGCAAAAAGATTAATGAAATGAGAAGCGATCAGCTTCCTCGCGTCTCCATCACACCTCAACGAAGGTCTCAATAGATCTGAAAATTAGCGGGGCTTTCTAGCAAGCCCATTCCCCATTCGATGCACCCCAAGCTTCCGCGAAAGCTCGCGAGCCATCTATGACCTGCATTACCACCATGCGAACCTCCAGTGCTCACGAGAATTCCACAGACAACCAATTCTTGTATGTTTGTGATGTGGCGTTCTGATATTCTCGTATTTAATGAGCTTGATCAAGCTCATGACAGCTTCATAATGAACAACAAGAGAATCAACTCTTTTGTCCGCCGGAATCGCCAAATGAACTAGGTTCTCATGCGATGCAATCACCAATGGTGTATGTTTCAGGTTGAACCCTATCGATTTCCACGGATATACCGCGCAGAGTAGAATCAAAATTGGATACTGAGTATTGGATTAAAGTTTGTTGAATCATAAAGCACGAGATTAACAGATGCAACTACTCTCAGGTTAGCTGAAGGTGAATGGCTGTTGTACGTTCATTACTCGGGTGAAAGGCGGATGATGACTTGATCTAGTTAATTCCGGTGCAATAACTGTTGAAACCTCATGGATAATGAAGTTCTGCGCGTCTACCAGGTTGTTTCATGGTTGCCTGCTAGACGCCATCAAGTCAGTTGCACCAAATTGACAAAAAGATTAATCAAATGAGAAGCGATCAGCTTCCTTGCGTCTCCATCACACCTCAATGAAGGTCTCAATAGATCTGAAAATGAGCAGGGCCTTCCAGTAAGCTCCTTCCTCATGCGATGCACCCCCAGTTTCCGCGAAAGCTCGTGAGCTCCCTATGACCTGCATTACCACCACGCGAACGTGCCGTGCCCACGGGAATTCCACAGAATACCAATTCTTCCACGTCTGTGACGTCGCGTTCTAATATTCCCCCGGGAATGTTCGATAACATCTTCTGTCCAATCATTGACGCCAACTCTGGGTCGATCTACATACATCGCGATATACA
The DNA here is from genome assembly GCF_001412515.2 of Diachasma alloeum. Classification (NCBI taxonomy): domain Eukaryota; kingdom Metazoa; phylum Arthropoda; class Insecta; order Hymenoptera; family Braconidae; genus Diachasma; species Diachasma alloeum. The sequence continues at coordinate 600,120 of NW_021680378.1, read as the reverse complement.
TATGACCACCCCATGCATCACCCTTACGTAACCCCATTTGACCCTCGACACAACCTTCTTCCCGATCAATCCCAATTTCGACTAGCTCCTCATCAAGTCCCCATTATTCAAGGACGATGTCCTTTGACCAACAATCTTCCCCATTCCACACCTCCTCATCACCCCATCGCCAACATCAGAGTAGAGGGGATGGAAGGACAAGGCTACATCCCCGCGCTTCCTTTTTTCCCCCTAGAAGACCACCATATTGATTGTCTCAAGTCGTCTCAACGCCCGTAAGTCGGAATTGGCCGGCGCCGCCCGTCCGCATAGGTCGATCGTTTGCGCCGTGTGACGTCACCCTACGCCGCCACATCGTCTGTTCTATTGATTTTTTACTGCTGTGGGGGGGCTCAACTCCATCGCCGTTTCTCGGCAAATTGTGTAGTGCTGTGGAGTAACTCGGCAAGTACAATCGGATTGGTGGATGGTGTCGACGAGTTCACTCCACACTGAGGTCACATGATCTTCACGCAGGTGCACTGACGTGTCGGCCATTTTGTTTAAGCTAAAAGCTACGTAGATTGACCGGTTTGGTGGCGCTAGTGTCGTGACAAGTTCGAAGAATACGGACAACCCCATTTAGTGTGCCAGCGACCATGATCGTTGGACCATCTTGTGAAGGCACTTGAATTGTCATTTTATCGGTATTCGGTGGTATTATTGGACTCTCAGGTGTCATGGTGGTGATGATAGATTACCGTGTATCACTGTGCGGTGGTGATGGTACCTCGGTACTGCTTTAGTTTCAGGGATTACCGTGATAGCTCGTGTGTAATTATTGACAGCTAGTGGGCGAGAAGGGGACAGAGGGGATAGAGGAAGAAAGCTCCTCATTCACAGGGGTAAGCTTCGAAAATTGTGTCATCTTGATTGTGTTTCGATGGTCTCATTTTTCATCCTGAGCTTTCGGTGAGCTTGCGGGGTAGGCTGTGAATCGATACGCAAGGGTGTTGTTTTTTCTTGCCATTTGAAGTGTAGCGAGGTCGTGTCCGTTCAAGGCTTCGAAGATGGAGGATTTCTTTTCAGGCTTGAATACCGATTCTTATTGTTGTCGAGCTATTATTACATTGCGGACAATTATTTGTTTAGGGACAATGGTGTCGGGGGTGTGCTTTGTTGTCGTGGGGAGTCCTGGGAACAAAAGCGCGAGTCAGACTGACTATTCATGGAAACATTGAATCCTTGGACGGTTTCATTCGCGATCTGGAAAATTCATCTTGCAGTCATTGTGGGTGTGCGTGGGAGAGAATTTATGGACAATGGTGGGAACCTATTTGCCAGTGGATAATTCAATTTAGGGGATTTTTGGGGATTTAAGGGTCAAACAATCATATGAGCTCATGAGTTGAAAAGATTGGACACCCCTAGATTCGCGGAAATCGAGTTCGCGAAAATATTTCTTATTGAATCTTTGGAGTGTTTCATTCGCGATCTGCAAATCGCTTACATTGGCTTGAATGTGGGTGTGGGGAGAGAATTTATGAACAATGATGGAAAAATCCTTCGGATAGATGGAATGTTTCGGCCGTCACCACATCGTATGTACCTCTGTATGAAGCTAGCGGAATATTCGCCAGTGGAAAAATCAATTTAGGGGATTATTAAGGGTTTAGGGGTCAAATAATCATGTGAGCTCATGAGCTGAAAAGATTGGACGCCCCTAAATTATCCGAAATTGCGTTCGCGAAAATTTTTATTGATGAATCTTTGGAGTGTTTTATTCGCGATTTGCAAATCGCTTACTTTGGGTTCAATGTGGGTGTGGGGAGAGAATTTGTGAACAATGATGGAAAATCCTTCGGACAGATGGAATGTTTCGGCCATCAGCCGTATCGTATGCACCTCTGTATGAAGCTAGCGGAATATTCGCCAGTGGAAAAATCAATCTAGGGGATTATTAAGGGTTTAGGGGTCAAATGATCATGTGAGCTCATGAGCTGAAAGGATTGGACGCCCTAAATTATCCGAAATTGCGTTCGCGAAAATTTTTATTGATGAATCTTTGGAGTGTTTTATTTGCGATCTGCAAATCGCTTACATTGGCTTGAATGTGGGTGGGGGGAGAGAATTTATGAACAATGATGGAAAAATCCTTCGGACAGATGGAATGTTTCGGCCATCACCCGTATCGTATGCACCTCTGTATGAACCTAGCGGAATATTCGCCTGTGGAAAAATCAATCTAGGGGATTATTAGGGTTTTTGGTGTCAAATAATCATGTGAGCTTAGGAGTTGAAAAGATTGGACGCCCCTAAATTTCCCAAAATTGCGTTCGCGAAAATTTTTATTGATGAATCTTTGGAGTGTTTCATTCGCGATCTGCAAATCGCTTACCTTGGGTTCAATGTGGGTGTGGGGAGAGAATTTGTGAACAATGATGGGAAAATCCTTCGGACAGATGGAATGTTTCAGCCATCACCCGTATCGTATGCACCTCTGTATGAAGCTAGCGGAATATTCGCCAGTGGAAAAATCAATCTAGGGGATTATTAAGGGTTTAGGGGTCAAATAATCATGTGAGCTTAGGAGTTGAAAAGATGAAAAGAAGAGAATTTGTGAACAATGATGGGAAAATCCTTCGGACAGGTGGAATGTTTCGGCCGTTACCTGTATCGAATGCACCTTTACATGAATCTAGCGGAATATTCGCCAGTGGAAAATTCAAGTTAGAGGATTTTTGGGAATTTAAGGATCAAATAATCATCTGAGCTCATGAGTTAGGATGGGACACCCCTAAATTCGCCTAAATCGAAGGTTCATCACCTCTATATCTACTTTCTCAGAAGGGAATTGGCGACAATTTTTTTTCAATTTTCGCATCATGATTTTATAAACATTCTGTTCCCATTCAATGTTGTCGAGGTAAAGATCCTCATTATCATCGTGTTACTCTCCTTAATGGATATTCATAAAGTCTTACTATTTGAAAATAGTACACGTGGGAGGTGAATGAGCATCGAACGTATGAAGGGTAGCAAGTGGAGCGAGTCAATAATGGAGAGACTTGGCTGCGTCACTACTCTCGATACGCGAATAACAATCTTTCGTGACTCACCCCCATATTAAATTTCCGTGTTTCCCGGTTTCTCCGGGGGTTGAGACTCGGGAGATTCAGTGCTCACCCCTCCTAGTTGAGATAGGACGGATGAATCACGGTACAAATATCTCATAACTCACCTTCGGACTTCCGATGGTCATGACAAGTGTTTCAATTTAATTTAGTATGTTAAATTGAGACATTAAGACATGCTTTCTAGACATTCTAGGTGTCTTACTCAAGGATCTTTTGTCTGATGTCTCAATTGGGTTCAAGATTTTTACGTCTTTTTGATCCTGCAATGATACAATGCGTGAATTCATTGGACACCTTCAACCCTCATCCGTAAACTAATTAATAGCATTCATGCCATTGAAATCCATTCAGTCGATGCGCGTTAATCGCGAACGGAAAAATTTCAACATTCTATGTAAAATATTGTTAATCTTAATTAAACTGTTGCCATTTTTCAGAGAACCGGAATTTGATACACCAAGGCGACTTGACAAGCCACCGCGATGTCTTCGGTGAAGGTTGCGGTGAGGGTTCGTCCCTTCAACAACCGCGAAATATGTCGCGAAGCGCAATGTATCATCGAGATGGCAGGCAATACAACATGTAAGTATCTTGGAACTTTCCGACATTGGAAGATGTCAAGGACTCTCGCGTCTTCTCGAAATCCGCAATAAATAGTTTCTTGCCGAATTCACCCGCGAGAGTTTCAACTTTTTCAATTCATCATTCCCTGAAGGAGGCCTGGTTCCCTTCAATTAGCCATCCGCCTATAATTCCCACTTGACTCCATCGACTGTAAAGATCTACTTTCAGAGCTTCTCCACCCCCTCGAGATTCAAACGATTCCCCTCACCATTGAACAGAAACCCGAATAATATTTCCATTTCAGCCATCATCAACCCGAAAGCTCCACCAGGCACAAAAGAAGCCATAAAAAGCTTCAACTACGACTACTCCTACCACTCTATGGACGCTGATGATCCCAACTACTCCTCCCAAATAATGGTCTACAAAGACATCGGCGAGGAGATGCTTCAGCATGCCTTCGAAGGCTACAACGTCTGCATCTTCGCGTACGGCCAGACAGGAGCTGGAAAATCCTACACAATGATGGGAAAACAGGAGGAGGGACAAGAGGGTATAATCCCCCAGATATGCAAAGACCTTTTCCGCAGAATCAGCAGCAATACAAGTGACACCGTGAAGCACTCGGTTGAAGTGTCCTACATGGAAATTTATTGCGAACGTGTTCGCGATCTTCTGAATCCAAAGAACAAGGGAAACCTGAGGGTCCGCGAGCACCCACTCCTCGGGCCCTACGTCGAGGACCTATCGAAGCTCGCTGTGATGTCTTACGAAGATATTCACGATCTGATTGACGAGGGTAACAAAGCACGAACAGTGGCAGCGACCAACATGAACGAGACATCGTCTAGATCACACGCTGTCTTCACGATATTCTTCACCCAACAGAAGCACGACTCAACCACAGGATTGGTTACTGAGAAAGTCAGCAAGATATCGCTTGTTGATTTGGCCGGGTCTGAGCGTGCTGACTCAACTGGTGCCAAAGGAACAAGACTCAAAGAAGGCGCGAACATCAACAAGAGTCTTACGACACTCGGCAAAGTCATCAGTGCGCTTGCGGAGATCGTAAGTATCCTCACAACTATTTTTCCTTAATCTTCATAATCCCCTGTTCGATACTAATACGCTTTCCTGTGCAATGCTCCCCTCGGATCAATAGGCGGTAAGTACCACCAGCTCTCACAGATTATGTGCATATTAACGAGCCCTCGAGAGCTCATGATCATTAGTTCACGAGTTTACACAACGTGTTTGAAGCTTTCACTGAATAACCGTAAACATTCCAGGCGACAAAGAAGAAGAAGAAGGCAGAGTTCATACCGTACAGAGACTCGGTGCTGACATGGCTGCTCCGAGAGAATTTGGGGGGCAACTCAAAGACCGCGATGATTGCTGCTGTCAGTCCTGCGGACATAAACTATGATGAAACACTGTCGACACTTAGGTAGGTGTCGAAAATTCCTCTTGATTAGGAATTTGCGGATCGCGATCGAAGACCGCGAAGACCTTCCATTCACGACGATGTGTTATTGATCGTAGATACGCAGATCGCGCTAAGCAGATCGTCTGCAAGGCTGTCGTCAACGAGGACGCCAACGCCAAGCTCATACGCGAACTCAAAGAGGAGATACAGAAGCTTCGCGAGCTTTTGAAACAGGAGGGCATAGACGTGCAAGAAGGTCAGTGCTTTCATTTGAAACAACTAATAACATGTACATAAAACTATCTACATGATTACATACGAATGTCTCTTGTGTGAAAGTGAAATTAAGAATCGTTTGGTAAAATCGCGCTGGTGGCTAATTCCACTCACCTAGATAATCTTTTTTTTTCTATCCCCATCGTGCTCCACCGTAGGGCCAGATGGTAGAGTCTCTTATGAAAAGAAAGAATCTAGTAAGTAATGAAGATGAAAGAAAGTAAATAAAGATCAAAGTGAAGAAAACGTAAAAGCAAAAAAATACAGAAACACGAAAAATCCTGAAGTCATTTCCTCTGCATTTGCTCATTCATTCTGCTTACATGAGCTTTATCATGGAATATTAATGCGTTTCATTGACAGAACGTATGGCAGGGAGAGAATACAGTGTAATCTTGCGCTGGCTTTCTTCATTTCCTGCATTCTATCCTCCCTTTGTTAAAAATCCTTAGATCACGAGTGCTTTTCGAGCTTTTGACTCTCCTCCCCTCCGCAAATGCACGGCTGCGGCATTAACTTGAAGCACAATTACTACGATTGAATGTGCGAACGCAATTGTCGATGAGCTTTCAGTGTCATCACAAAAAACCCTCGGCGTTCGACTGAGCCGGCCACAAATTTCCAGGAGCTTTTAAGCTTCTCGAGTTAAATTGCCCGGAAATTTTCACTTTTTGAGATAACAGAGGCTGTATCGGACGCCGATCCTTAGTACAGCATTCCTTTCATTTATCCTCATTCAAAAATTTAAAACAAAAGCTCGTGTTTATTCGTGTAAAAGCCCTTCACACGGTGCTTTGTGATTCAGGGGAGGATGCAGTGATAAAGAATGTAAAGAGAGAGGAGGACATCAAGGAGGCGCGCCAGCGCTTACCGTCACATCCAACTGCCGAAGAAGCTGTCGAACAGTTGCAAGCTTCAGAAAAACTCATTGCAGGTAATCATGAGCGGAATAGGACTTTTTGGCCCCAGATTTTTTAGCCCTTATAGATTTTTGGCGCCTTATGTCATCAATAGCAAAACGTGAATATCTTTCGAAAAAAAAACATTTTCATGTTTTACGACCGCGGTTTTTCAGGGCTTCCACGATTGTGCAGAGCCCTAATGTATCCTTCTGTCACACTGACTAGAGGGGCACATTAGGCCACTACACTGTGATTACCTTCCGAAATTTCTGGGCGAGGTTGTTCCTAAGCGGCCATCCATCCAAGTACTAATCGCGCTAAACGCTGCACTCGGATGTCCGCCGGAGCAACACCTAACTCACCCAACCATTACGGTCGGCAATTTCGTACTTTTTTCGGTGATGAACCTGAGAATCCACTGAACGTTTCAGATTTCTTCTCTTCCATTCCTATAAAAATTGCCGGAAAACGATTCCATATTGCGGTTTACGTGAATGGTTCCGTAATTTTTACTGAATATTTCTCTCCGTGCATTCAACATTTCACACTGAGAGAAAAATCTGAAGTTCGATTTACAATAAGAAAATAGTTGAGGCATTTTGGTGAACGATACGATTTTTTTTTATATGCGGCACATAACATTATAGTCACAAGCGTAATTTTTGCAAATCAAAATGCAGTTAAACTAACCAAAGTTCAAAAGTAACCACGACAAATCTATCGTGAGGAGGACTATAAAATAGTTGTAATGACTACATTGTAGTAATTAGTTCTCCGACCATAGTTACCGTAACCCATGAAAAATTATTGAGGACTTTTTGACTATAATTTGATGGTGACGGAATATAGTCAGAAGAATTATATTTGTCTCTCAGTGCAATAGAATCGGCCAAAAACTAATAGAATGTTCACTAGAAATCCAATAGAATTGTTTTTCGACTAAATTTTATTGTCCCTGCTCCCTCGTTTTTTCACTCCACATGACTTTTGGATGCACAATGACTCAATATCCACGGTTTTTAATGATTCTCGTAGAGTTGAATGAGACATGGGAGGAGAAGCTCAAGCGCACCGAGTCTATTCGCCTCCAGCGAGAGGCGGTATTCGCGGAAATGGGAGTCGCGGTTAAGGAGGATGGTGTGACAGTCGGTGTATTCTCACCCAAGAAGACACCTCATCTTGTTAATCTCAATGAGGATCCACTCATGTCGGAATGTCTGATTTATTACATCAAGGATGGCTTCACGAGAATTGGATCGGCCGAGGCAAATATTCCTCAAGACATTCAATTATGCGGACCCTATATTCTCAGTGAACACTGTGTCTTTGAGAATCACGAGGGGGTAATCACACTGATGCCGAAAGCTGGTGCTCTGATATACGTCAATGGCCGGGAGATCAGTGAACCCATTGTATTGAAGACTGGGTCCAGGGTGATTCTCGGTAAGAATCATGTGTTTAGATTTAATCATCCCGATCAGGTGAGGGAGCGTCGTGAGAAGAATTCACCAGCGGAAACTCCGGGGAATGGTGAAGCGCAAAATGGAGAGACACCTGGCAATGGTGAGACTGTGGACTGGAATTTCGCACAGATTGAATTGCTGGAGAAACAGGGAATCGATTTGAAGGCGGAGATGGAGAAGCGATTGCTGACACTGGAGGAGCAGTATCGAAAGGAGAAGGAAACTGCTGATCAGCGGTTCGAAGAGCAGAGAAAGGTAATTGCTTCTACAGGGATGATCGTTCATGTCTCGATAGGGAACTTGCAGGTTTCTTTGCTTACGAATGGAAGCATTGGGATCGTCCAATTTTCACGTTCTCTAATTTTTAGTGGAAATTATGCAGACTGCACTGGTAGATTTTTTTTTGAAAATTAAGTAATAGCTGCATTTGAAGTCTCAATGTTGTGAATTTGAATTCAATTTGAGATCAAATTGTACATGAAATCTCTTATTCAGTTTGGAAATTCAGGATAATTGAGTTTTCCATGCTGGATTATCATTGATATTTCAATGACATGTCGAATTCTCACACTCATTGTGGAAATTGAACATTACATGAAACTGAATTTGCAGTGGAGTGAGAATTCAAGAAAATATTTAATAATTTTCAGTGTCATAAGGACCTGACAATTTCAATTTCATTGAATACTAGAGATTTCAATTGATTTTTTAATATCAAAATGTATGAAAATTCCGTGATATTTCAATGACATGTAGAATTCTCAAACTTATTGCGGAAATTGAACATCACATGAAACTGAATTTCCAGTGGAGTGAGAATTCAGAAAAATATATAATAATTTTCAGTGTCATGGGGACCTGAAAATTTCAATTTAATTGAATACTACCGATTTCAACTGATTTTTCAGTATCAAAATGTATGAAAATTCCGTGATATTTTAATGACATGTAGAATTCTTGCACTCATTGCGGAAATTGAACATCACATGAAACTGAATTTTCAGTGGACTGAAAATTCAGGAAAATATTTAATAATTTTCAGTTTCATGGGGACCTGAAAATTTCAATTTCATTGAATACTCCAGATTTTAACTGATTTTTCAATATCAAAGTGTGTGAAAATTCAGGATCAATGAGTGATTTTTAAAAATTTCGAGCTTTTGTACTTGAAATGTCAGGAGTAATTTTCTACCCGTGTGGTCTGAAACGTAAAAATACGAAGTTTGGCGACCACGCCTGTATGTGAGCATGTTCACCTCCACTTGCCGGTGGTCAATTTTTAGAAAATTGAGTAATTAAGTGGCTATAGTAATTCCAGAAAATCTGAAATTCTGTCAGATTATAGGTCTTAATGAGGACTAACTCTGTGTAAAACTTCAGCCCCATCAATCTTATAGTTTTTAAGAGAATGCGATTCGTTTTTAAATCATTTTCCGCAAATATCTTTAAAACTAGTGGACCGATTTCGATTGTTTTCCTCTTAAAAAAAATTGATGCCACCTTTTGTGTCAGCAATCTATTTTACCAGGAATATCCTTAAGCTTAGAACCAAAGATAATCTTTGCATAGGATTCTAGATTATACAAATTTCTTTTTCATTTCCTTTGGAAATAAAAATTGAAAAGAAAAAAATATATATATATAATTTATATATTTATAATATATATATCTAATATCTCAATTATTGATTGATAAAAAATTAATGATCACGTCTTCGAAACAAATATTCTCTTCGAGCAAAGTAAATTTTAAATAAACGTATCCCTGGCGGATCTGTCGATTGTAGAATCGAGTTGATCAGCATATCGATTCGTATGCGAGTGTAGTTCGATTTAGATCTCAGATTATTGATGGAATCGAAGAGAATCGCCTTCATAGGAAGTCGATAGCTAGTGAATTTTGAATGCCAAAAATTTATTGCACCAAAACTTGAACGACTCATGGGGTGATCGATTATGAAAGACTCCTTACGGTCGGACCAGGATCGACTTGAAGAAAGTCGATTGTGACTCGATTGCCCGCATATTATTCACACCAATCGACCCACAACCGACCAGTTGTTGAGTCGTTTCATATAAGTGAATAATATGAAGTCAATCGAATAATAATCGACTCAAGGATCAGTCGATTCGCCCACTGGAATTATGAAAACTATTATGAAACGACTAAACTAGTGGATTGTGGGTCGATTGACTTGAATAATGAGGACAATCGAGTCACAATCGACTTTCTTCAAGTTGATCCTGGTCCGACCGTAAGGAATCTTTCATAATCGACCACCCCATGAGTCGTTCAAGTTTTGGTGCAATAAATTTTTGTCATGGGAAATTCACTAGCTATCGACTTCCTATGAAGTCGATTCATCTTCGATTCCATCAATAATCTGAGATCTGAATCGAACTACACTCGCATGCGAATCGATATACTAATCAACTCGATTCTACAATCGACAGTCGATCGAATATCAATCGGGGGATCCGCCAGGGTAACTATGAATACCTTCAAAAAAATCAAAACCTGATAACCAATAATCATCAACACTTATAATGAATGGACTTTGTTCTAGATACCTTACGGAGGAATTTGACTATCTCATGAGATGAAGCAATTATTTATTATCCGAAATACTATGATTCTAGCTGCAATAGATCGTGACTAAAATATAAGATTGAAATATATGCTCATTAAACTTTACTTCAATTTCCTTATTTACTATTCATTTTATTATTATTCATACATGAATTCAATGAAACACTAACTGGAGCATGCGCGCGCGAAGCGTGCGATCCTTTTCTAGTGTTTTCAAAATATTCGTTTCGAAGCCTTCTATCTAAATCAATCGAAACACCCTAGCTTTTCATCTTGTTCGTTCATCAATAATTCCTACTTGAACCACCTAAATTGACCCGCGTATTTGGTGCAAATTACAGAATTACGAGGCACGAATAGATGCCCTCCAGAAACAGGTTGAGGAGCAGAGTATGACAATGTCAATGTACAGCAGTTACACTCCAGAAGATTTCAACAACATCGAGGAGGACATATTCGGTAAGTATCTTGCATTCCGTCATCACTTGAGAGAGAAAAATTGGTACAATTTTCACGAAATCAGCTTTGCTTCAATGATGCTATATGAATAATCCATGATTAGCCGCGAACTAAAGAAATACTGCTTTTGGCTATTCTGACTATTTCGCCTGGTGATGGCTTGCATTTCAGTCAACCCATTGTTTGACGCAGAGAGCAACTGGAGCGAACGGGAGTTCCAGCTGGCTGCGTGGGCATTTAGAAAATGGAAGTATCATCAGTTCACTTCGCTGCGCGATGATTTGTGGGGCAATGCGATATTTCTCAAAGAGGCTAATGCCATTTCTGTTGAACTCAAGAAAAGGGTAAAGATTTTTTGTACAGCGATGGGCACTACTGAGTACATTGGCACTTAAATTCTTGACTGAAGTACCAAGTGTGCGACTGATGGAAACATCCTAGTCAAAGGGGAGACTGTTGTTTAGAACAAGTGGAAGATTGCTTTTGTCACAGCAATTAATTGCAGTTCATAAATTGGCAATTTGCTTCCGAATGGAATTTGTACGACGATGTATTTTAAATTGAATTCAATGATTCATTGAATTCAGCATTGCCCCAACGTTAAAATTTTCGCTTCCGAATGGAAGTATTGTAATCGTTGAAATTCAAGTTTTCGATTTTTTGTGTTATGTCGGCCCAGTATGATCCAAAAAGTCCGAAAAAGCAATTTTTAGATCTCATGCGTAAGTGTGGGTGTATGCGCGTACGTATATAACAAAGTTTTTCTTCAATTGTTCGGTAATGAATGGATGGAAGTGAATCTTTTTATTAAAATGTAGGTATTGTTGAGATGAATTAAATTTTAATTCATCTATTAGTTTTTTTAATTTTCGATTTTTTTCGAAAATTGGTTGTCCCACGATAAATAAAAAAAATGATCTGAACTGATTGAATGATGGCTTAAAAAATTTGTTTGGATGTCCTTTTGACCAGGTTCGAAGATGAACGCGATAGCAATAATCGTTATTTTGATTATTTAAAAATTTGCAAAAAATTTGTATTTTTTGAAAATCAGAAGTCCGGCGATATCTTGGAATATCATGCTTCAAATGAATTCAATTCTAGCTTGAAAAGTTTGTTTTAATGCCATTAAGTCGAAGTTGAAAGATAATTACGATAGCCATATTAGTTGATTTGATTTTTATGATGATTGTTTAAAAATTTCGAATTTTTCATGAATTTCCCGAAAGTGAGCTTTCTGACGGTTTCTTCAAATGTGATGTTTCAAATTCATTCAAGTATGTATAAATAAAATGGTTCTATCAACATTTTATCGAAGGGCTGATTGTGAGAGGAGAGACAGAACCGTAGAAAAGACAATCGGTTGTATAGAAGAAGGGGATAATAAGAACAATGATGATGATGATGATAACATTCAACTAAGTTGAAAATCTGACATTAGTTGACAATAAATCTTATTCAATTTAATAAAATGAAGTAAACATTGAATTATACATGATAGAAGGAAATGATGTGCAAAATAACCATTCGGAAGCATATTGCTAATTTATTAGCAAAAATAATTATACTATATGCTATACAAGTACAATTTTCCATTTGTTTACCTGTTTTTTTGAATTCATTATTAATTATTTTTAAGATATTTTCAATTTATTGTAAAAAAATCAAATGAATTCGATTTTTTTATACAACTTATTCCGTTGAGATATTTTCTATACAATTTCCTTGGCCCAAATTTTCCAAGTTTATTTGTTTGATTTGGAAAAAAGAATGAAAAAAAAAAATAGAAAATTTGAGCCGAAGAAATTCTATAGAAAGTAGCTGAAACGAATAAGTTATACAGAAAAATCGAATGCTATTGACTTTTTCTATTGAATATTTGATATTCAACATTTCAATAGAATCGGCCAAAAACTAATACAAAGGTCACAAAAAATCCCATACAATTGTCCAATGAATTCGCTAGATTTTTCATTAAAATTGTTTCGTGTGTGTATTCATACTAAGTACTTGTGCACTCAAGTATTTAATATCCAGTAAATCTCAACCCGTCCATCGCCCTTTTCTCGTGATAGAAAAATTGCAGCGCAAAATGTTGGTAATATTTTGATGACCCTCAGGTTCAATTTCAATTTACCCTGCTTACGGACACACTCTACTCGCCCCTACCCCCGGACCTCCTGCCGGCCATTGAGGACGACGAAGAGGAGGAGAGGCCCTTCCCCCGTACAATCGTCGCTGTCGAGGTGCAAGACACCAAGAATGGCGCCACTCACTACTGGACACTTGACAAACTACGGTAAGTAGTCCCAAACATAATGAAGATCATAGGATCAGTAGTTGTCATTCCACGCCATCTCAAAGGCAAAAGAGGTTCAGGAAAATCCAGGGGAAGATACATTTCCGAAGTGGGCGTTTACCCTTAAAAGACTTCAGGTTGTTGTTTCGTGATGATGCACCCACAGTCCCTCGAATAACAAAAAAAAACTGATGAATAATTTCGGCGAAACAGCAATTTCAGTCAATTAGTGCAAAGCACGTAAATCTCAGGCTTTTTTAGGCGAATCAGATAGCAATTTTGAATCGCCACTAAATCGTGTTTTTCTTTTTTTAACTGTCAAATTGTAGACAGCGCTTGGAGCTGATGCGTCACATATACAATGAAGACTTGAGTCCCAGCACTCCGGAGGCCAAAGAGGATATATTCCAATGTCTCACGGCCTACTCTAATCAGAGGTTCTCGCTCGCAAATCTTTTGCCTTCGAGGTTGGTGCTCGGTCGCACGAAAAAAGCAAAGATATATATTCAAATGAGAATCATCTCGTGTCCCTCTATATCTGCTCCATTTCTGCCTCACCAACACTATTCACCGACACAAAGGACTTTCTTTTTGTCTCTCGGTATTGAGCGCACGTTGGCATTAAAAAAAAAACGCTTCGAGCATTTAGCAGAAACTGCGACACTTCTTATTTCACAGTCTCTTTCACCCTGACTCCTCTCGATGACTTTTTACGCGGCACGGAGCTTGAGCTTTTTCAGCTTTGCCTTTTGATGTAAGGATCCATGAAGGATGGAGGGAAGAAGGTCGAACTGTGTATGAAGGATATAGTGATTTGATATGAATGATATTAGCGATTTGCTTGGATCAAGTGGAAATAAGAGTAGATGTATTTTACTATTTTTAATTGAACATTTGAAAGAAGTTTCGCGCTTTCGTGAACGAAGAACACCTCCGCGCCATTATTATCAAACAATTTTCATTTCATTGAAGAATGATGATAGAAAGCGGAATGAAACAAGAGCATAACAAGAGTATCGACGGATAAATTGGAATTGAATGCAGAATCAACAAATACACTAATACATGCAGTAACTATTTTTCATAGGGTAAAGACTCATTAAAAACAATTTAACAATTTAAAGAATGAACATTCGTCCGTATATTGTAGATTTTTGTAAGTACAAAGATGTGAAATCAAGCAAACAATTTAGTGATCAATGATATGATTATGTGTCTCAATCGGTTGAGGGCGCTCGCCCACGGCCCAGGGCGTACTGTCCACGGTCCCGTTCCTTATGGAGACCTCAAATCCAGGTTCGTCATTTGTGTAGACTACATCGAGATCTGCGTTGCCAACGGATCGATTGCTGAGAGGATGTTACGTTAAAGTACGCCAGCATCTCTCCGAACAAAGCCATCTCAGTTCCGAGTTATGATCATTCGGTTCCAGTATTTTAAAGTAGCTCTACCCTTCGGCCGGGCTACGCTGTACTTTTGGATATTTTCAGTTTTTCAATTTTTCAACTAAATTGCATGGAAAAAATTTGAAAAAATTCGTACCCAGTCAGTATTATCTAAATTCAATTTCGCAAAATATTAATATTTTCCCAAACATTTCCCTCTTATAAATAAATAATAAAACTTGTTTGCAAAACGGTGGATTATTTTTTATGAGGTGTCAAAAAATTCTTGATTTTTTTACATCTACTGAAAAAAAATCCAGATTTTAATCTTTGATTACAATGGAAATGTTGATTTTCCCATAAAACACTGGGTTAAATCCTGATTTTTAAACATTTATTCTTTGAAAAACCAAAACGATAATTAAATTGAGAAAAAAATTAGAATTCCGAATCTAATCGAGTTTTCTGCAATTTTTTTGCAGTTTTCAATGATCTTTGAATTTACCGTAAGGGTAGAGCTACTTTAAGATCATAGGCAACCCAAGAGCCACCTGCAGGAGGCTTCGTCACCTAGCGTGCCGATTCATTTGCCCTTCCCATTTTCAATGAACGCCCCCATAGCAGTTCGACCTCCTTCCCTCTATTCTTCATGTAAGGAACAATGATTCTGAACAGAGGCGGATCAAGGAGGCCCAAGACCCCTGGTGGAAGCGATCCTGAGGCCCCTAACTTTGAAAATAGGCGGCAGAAAGAACTGAAAATGTAGAACATTAAGCTTTACTTGATGTTCTACCAATTCTTACGTCAATAGATTTTTTGAAGAAAATGGAGAGAATATGGCTTTTGAAAAATTGGTAGGGGAAGTTGATGATTAAATTTAGTGAACGTAAACGCTTTCATTTTCGAAACAATGAACGGCCCCATTTTTTTAAAGCAATTGATAAGCGTCAATAGTATTAAAAAAAATGCTGCCCATCTCTTGTCCAATGGAAAAACTAAATAAATTTTTTCCTGTGAAGTGTTAATATCAGTAAAATTCAAATAAGAAAAATTCACTTCTGTGAGTATCAAATACAGTAGACTCTCGTTAACTGTCACTCGTCGGGACCTATATCGGTCGCAGTTCCGCGAAAGCGACACTTAAAAACGGCTCCCACTCCGCGCACCGATTCCCCGAAATTTAAAGGGACTAGTTTACGTTCCGCGAAAAACGCTCGAAACCGAGAAATTCTCGGAATAGCGACAGTTAACGGGAGGACAGTTATCGAGAGTCTACTGTACTCACAATACGAAATAACCGTTGATTTCGTAATTAGAAACGAGAGGAGGTGCACTGAGAAAGTCTCTTCGCGTACTAATCCAGGGATATACGCCTCTTGCGCAGCTCGTTGGTGGCATACAATCAAGATTTGAGCATGTGTAACCATAGACCCGATCAATTAGCCCCTCATGTATAGATATTCCAAATTTTTATTTTTTTCCTCATTGAAGTAGTTTTGAAAAAAATTGCGAGCTAATAAAAAACATTTGCTAGTTAGTACTTTTTTTAAAATAAATTTTTGAAAAATCACCTCTGAAAAAAAAGGCGTTATCCCCTCTATTTCATTATTTCCAAAAAATTTTATCACCAATCGATAGCAAATTGTTTGAAGATTTTGTGAGTTAAGAAAAAATCGTCAATGCAATCCCATTATTGTGGAAATTAACAATTCCAATTTCAACTGAAAACCAGAGTTGATGACCAGAGTTTGTAACAGAAATGTCAGACAAGATATGAATGTTTTTTTTGGCTCAAATGAAAGGGTGGCTCGAAAAATGGCGTGCAGAAGTCTTTAAAGATGACAAATGTCTCTAAAGATGATATCTGTTTTCAATTGAAAAGCAGAGTTGTGACATCATTGTCTAGGAGGACAATGGGGTCTAGGAGTATGTATAGAACGTTGGCGTCTAGGAGTCTCCCCTGGTTCAAAACCATCTTTAGAGGCCCTAGCACGCCATTTCTCGACCCGCTCTTTCATTTGAGCCCAAAAAAACATTCATATCTTGTCTGTCATCGCTGCTACATACTCGGGCCTACAACTCGGGCTTTCAATTGAAGGCCCGAGTTGAAGTTCCGAGTTTGTAGCAAAGATGTCGGACAAGATATGAATGTTTTTTTGGGCTCAAACGAAAGAGCGGGTCGAGAAATGGCGTGCTAGGACCTCTAAAGATGGTTTTGAACCAGGGGAGACTCCTAGACCCCACTGGACAATGTTGTCACAATTGCGCTTTTCAATTGAAAACAGATATCATCTTTAGAGACATTTGTCATGTTTGGAGGCTCTAGCACATCATTTCTCGACCCGCTCTTTCATTTGAGCCCAAAAAAACATTCATATCTTGTCTGACATCTTTCTTTCTGACAACTCGGGTCTTCAACTCGGGCTTTCAATTGAAGGCCCGAGTTGAAGACCCGAGTTGTCAGAAAGAAAGATGTCAGACAATTCTGGTCATCAACTCTGGTTTTCAGTTGAAATTGGAATTGTTAATTTACACAATAATAGGA
>NW_021680378.1:508222-583057 GCF_001412515.2 Diachasma alloeum | reverse complement strand
TTTTTTTTCAGGGATGATTTTTCAAAAATTTATTTTAAAAAAAGTACTAACTAGCAAATGTTTTTTATTAGCTCGCAATTTTCTTCAAAACTACTTCAATGAGGAAAAAAATAAAAATTTGGAATATCTATACATGAGGGGCTAGTTGATCGGATCTGTAACCATGTACATACATGCTATTCAGCGCCACCTATTTCGGGTACTGTGCGTAACTTGGGTAGAGAGTCCTGGTATGTACACAACACATGCAAAGCAAAAACCCACACATGAAGAGCTGAGCAAAAGGCCTATACTAACTGACATTAACTGTGAGATTGGATTGCGCGCGTTCGCCTACCGGCAAAAAACGTTCGTTTCCGAGATCAGATAACGAGAAAGAAATAGTACATTACATGCCCGAGCCTGGAAAACAGATCACCGTCCCCCACGTGCAAGATTGCCATCCTCGCCTTCGGTTCGGAAGGCAGTCTTGCAGGTGTGTATATTAATTTTCAGGTCCCGTGACACGAAAAGGAATGATTTTTTTTCTGTTCCACTCGACACTTGGGAAAAAAATTATTCATCCTGTTATTTTTACGCGTCTATCCCGACTATAATCATGTTAAATTTTGCATTATAAATGAAATAATCTTTCGATTTTTTTTCAACTATCAAATTCGCCCCCCCCCCGGCCCCGGTCGAGCCCGTGGCTCCTGACGGCCGCCAGGTCCACCACCCACACAATCCGCCTCTGATTCTGAAACTGATCGCATTGCAGATTACGAAAACCCACCAATATTATCATCTTACTATTTGTTCCATCCGCTGGCATGTTTTAATGGTGAATTTATTGTAATTGTCTGTCGGTGTTTTACCCTTCATTCGAGTCTTTTCAACCGCAGACAACGCCTAGAGTTGATGAGAGAGATGTATCATAACGAGGCAGAGCTTTCACCCACATCACCGGATTATAATATCGAAAATATCACGGGTGGCGATCCATTTTACGACAGATTCCCCTGGTTCCGCATGGTTGGAAGGTAATCAATCCCCTGATTGATTAATCCTAGATTGGTCACCATGCGAGGGAAACGCCGCAGCGCGTCGTTTTTTTCTTCTTGGCATCTACTGGTTGTCCGGGAAAATCCGAGAAAATTTGAATTCGTCAATTGAAGTATCTGGAAAATTTTAGCGTTTAAAAAAAATATCACATCTCAAATTCTTGGAGAAAAAAAATTTGTTTCCAACAGTTGAAATTTTTTTTCTCATGTTAAGGTGTTTCGGGTGTAGATCACCGGGGGGTGAAACGGAAGGGGAGTCTTATTGTTCTCGAGCCCTGATTCAATCGCTGAGCACGAAATTTTCTAATTTTCAAGTAACTATTTAAGTGTGCATTTCAACATTTTTTGAATATTGATTTTCTTTATCAGATTGATTGATTTTTTTCTCATCACCTACGGGTGTCAAATAATTTTTATTGGATGTTATTCTAATTCTTGAAATAATATTAAAATGCGTCTCGAGTTCCCGAGTGGAAATTCAAATTAGGATAAAATAAGAGACTGACTAGTGAAAACTGATTTTGATCAATTTTGGATCAGAAATGTAACGCTTGTTTGGGTCAATGCCTGGTCAAAATTCTAGGATTCGATCTACCTGAACAGTACCGAATCCGATACGGATCTAGTCAAGATTTGACTGATCAGAATAGGATCATAATTCACTTCGCCACAATGGATACAGATACTCCATTCAGAATGTCATCAAATCCTGATCCAAAAGTCAATAAATTCTGACCAGTATTGAACCTAAAACTAATGGAGATCCAAGCTAACTGAGTGAAATTTCCACTCGGGTTGGTAAATCTGTCGAGTGTTTTCTCTCTCTCAGTTCCATGGTACAACCCATACCTTTCCCACGATGCTCACTGACATTCGAATGACGCGCCTGTGCGTGAGGACGTAATTGCCCCGAAACTCATAATTTTCCGAATCATTTGTTCAAATAACTTTCTTATGAAATCTGAAAAAAATCTGAAACCTATACGTCTTCTCAAGAAAGATTGGATTTATCACCCACTAGTTTTTTCTCAATAGTTCATAATTTTTTTGGGTGCCATGGAAATTTCCCTAATTGCGAGTGGGTTAACCTCGGAGGTTATAGCGGGAGGGGTCACAAAAACAGCATTTTTTTTTTCTTGAAACAGATCTGAAGAAAATTTGTAAGCATTTTCAACGATACAGCATACTTAGAAATTTCTTCCATGAATTTCACAATTTTCTTCATTATTTTGACTTTTCAACCGAAACACCTTAAATGAAATTGCCCATTGCGCGATGCTGCCGAAAACTCGCTAAACGCGCCCGGGCAGTGTGGAGTGAATTCGGCAACGCTGGAGTCCAAATAACACGGCGGCAAATTCCCGCGGAAGTGACCAAAGTCGCAAGTTCGCGTCAGGTGACCAAACTAGGGTTAAACTTTAAGCCATCTAAGAGTTCCCAAAAATAACTCACTCCCGGTTATAGATCATTCGTATACTTGAGCAACCTGATGTACCCAGTGCCTCTGATTCACAAAGTAGCGATCGTAAACGAGAAGGGTGACGTCAAGGGCTACCTTCGCGTCGCAGTGCAAGCAGTTGTCGGTACGTACCCCCTCCCCCTCCCCGCTCACCCCTTCCGGAGCATTTCTTTGACCTCCCCCTGTTCCAGAAGAGGAAAACAGTGAATACTCGAGTGGAGTGAGACAGTCAGCCCGAATTTCCTTCGACGACGATCTCTTTGGGAATCCCCGTCAGGGAAAACGGGGAACCCTGCTGACTCAGACTCTCGAGAAGAATCAACAGATTATGATGCAAGAGGAGCGAGTGGTGGAGGGTCAGACCGAGGGTAAAGAGGGTCTCAAGGACGAGGAGGAAGTGGGCGATGCAGACAGTGGAAGGGGTGACAGCTCGGTGGCCAGCGATATGAAAGAGGAGGAGTTGCCTGATCACCTACAATCTGGGGTTGAGTTCACCTTCAGGGTGACAGTGCTTCAGGCCATGGGTATATCCACGGAGTACGCTGACATCTTCTGTCAATTCAATTTCCTACACAGACACGACGAGGCATTCTCCACTGAGCCCGTGAAGAACACGGGCAAGGGGAATCCCCCGGGTTTCTATCACGTTCAGAATATCACAGTAACTGTTACCAAGTCATTCCTGGATTATCTGAAAACTCAGCCGATTGTATTTGAAGTATTCGGACATTATCAACAGCATCCACTGCACAAAGATGCCAAGTTAGATTATGGGGTCAGACAGCCGCCGAAACGCATGCTACCACCGTCAATTCCCATAAGCCAACCAGTTCGTTCACCCAAATTTGGTTCAGTCCTACCTTCTCCCAGCACTTCCCATGTCCACGCAAAGTACGATGTTCTTGTTTGGTTTGAGATCTGTGAATTGGCACCGAATGGTGAATACGTACCATCAGTGGTCGATCACAGTGACGATCTTCCCTGCCGTGGATTGTTCCTCCTGCATCAGGGTATTCAGCGTCGTATTCGTATTACAATTGTCCATGAACAGGCGTCTGAGCTTCGTTGGAAGGACGTGAGGGAGCTAGTTGTCGGCAGAATTCGAAATACTCCGGAGCCTGAGGAGGAGGACAACGATTCCTCGGTGCTTTCACTGGGGCTCTTCCCAGGGGAGTATGTCGAGATTCCTGGTGACGACCGATGTATGTTCAGATTCGAGGCCGCCTGGGACAGCTCTCTGCACAATTCAGCTCTTCTCAATCGGGTCACGTCCTACGGTGAGCAGATCTTCATGACGATTTCTGCTTATTTGGAGTTGGAGAACTGCGGCAGACCCGCTATAATCACGAAAGACCTCAGTATGATCATCTACGGGAGGGACGCCAGGGTGGGCCCCAGGTCTCTCAAGCATCTATTCAGTGGTAGCTATAGGAATCAGGAAGCTAATCGACTGAGTGGTGTCTACGAATTGGTACTGAGAAGATCCTCGGAAGCAGGTGTGCAGAGACGTCAGCGCAGGGTGTTGGACACAAGTTCTACTTATGTTAGGGGTGAGGAGAATCTCCATGGGTGGCGACCAAGGGGCGACAGTCTCATATTCGATCACCAGTGGGAGCTTGAGAAGCTCACGAGGCTGGAGGAGGTCGAGAAAATAAGGCACACACTTCTACTCAGGGAGAAACTTGGAATTGATAAGGTGGCACTCTGTAACAAGACTAGTCACGACTTCACCAAGAGCGAGAAGGTACGGGCATCCCTGGTACGTCCATGCGTATTAGAGGTAGAAAATGTTTCAAGGTACAATTTTTATGTGTGACACGAGTCTTTTAGGTACTAGTGCACTTTGATGGATTCTAATGGGGTTTGATTGTGGGATAAAATGAGGAAAATTGTCTTGAACATTTTGGAGTTTTTGGATTTTCAGTTTTTAAGCTATTAAGTAGTGCTGCTTTTCAATTCTTTTGACTTTCTGTCTACAGTTGAACGCCTCTTTTCTTTAATCCTCTGACTCGCAATCTTTTCCTCAGTACTGGAAAGGGATGATTAGTGAGGGCACGAACAGTTTCGTAGTATGAAGTTCGCGTTTAAATACATGAGTCCCAAATATTAAAATTTTTAAGAGGAGTTTATTGGTAGATGGGATGAAACAAATTTAAGGAAGAAAAAAAGTAATTTGAAATAAGACATCTCATTCTTTCACCGACGTCGGTGGCCGAGTGGATTAGACGCAAATCTAGTGTGCGAAAGGTTGTGAGTTCAATTCCCCGCGGAACCGAAATTTTCAACGGAAGGCTCCGGCGAGCGGGAGGTTGCTAATAGAGTAACCGCCTGTACCGGCATAGGTTTTCTGTGGTTTCCCATGCTATTCCTATGTTCTATAGAAGGATGAATGCGGTACAGTGTAGAATCCACAGCCGCATGCATAGGGTTGGATAGAGTGTCGAAATGAAATTCGAAAAGAGGACTCAAAAGGCCGTAAAAATTACGAAGCAATTTGAAATAAGACATCTCATTCTTGTCAATCGTCAAATCATGAGCAGGACTCGATTTTTTACAAATGGTTGCACTGGATAATTCTCAATATTTGAAGACCATTTTCGTTCTAGTTATTCATCAATTTTTTCTTTTTCTTTGCTGAAAAATCATCTGGATTCATTTCACAATTTGAAGGTATCTTTCTTGTTTCACGTATTTACCAACAATTCTACATACACTTTTCAATAAATTTTCATTTTTGTGTCTTTTTGAACCGCTGAATCTTTATCACTGACATCTTTTCTTTTTTTTATTTCTCACTATTTGTTGTCTATCTATCGAAACTTCTATTACGCATTACGTGAAAATATGCAGAGGGCCTTGGTAGCTTCGCAATACTTACAATGGTCCTGACGCAATAGGAGTGAGAGAATACTCATATGAGCAGTTCATACGGTTTGCGAGTCAGAGGGTTAAAAAAAAGCCCTCTAGGGAGAAAGGCAATGTTAGAATATGTGAGGTCCCCAATCGGCTCTGAAAAGAGTCGTCCAACTGTACAATTTCCCTCAACATCGAATTCTGTACATTAGGAGGTCTGCAATATGGTGGCAAAGGCGACTAACGAGCCCCACGCGAGTCCCGTAAAGCTCAAGAAATCCGCGAGCAAAGATGTCTACGAACCGTGGGAAATGACTGATCACGAGAAGGAGCTGGCGACAAAATACGTCAAGCTGATTCAGGGAAGAATTCCGAGTAAAGAGCCAATAGTCCTCTCAGACGTATCCCCAGGTGACGACACCATAACCGATATGTCGACCTCAATGATGTCGTCTGTTGTATCATCGTCATCTCAAGAGTCAGTATTATCGAGACGCTGTTGTCATTCTGCTGAGCAGGTAACACTCCCTGTATGCCTGAAACGCCCCGTAGCGGTTGTCCATATTGGAACATCTTTGCTTCATTGCTTTCCAAATAATTTCATCACTCGAAAAAAAAAACCTCACGAATCTGCTATTGCGTAACAATCGCGGACAACCGCAGGTAATGAGAGAAATTGTGCGTTCGGGTTGTGTAGACACGGAGTGTTACCTTGCAGCCGGCTGGGATTATTATCAGGAGCAGTTCTAAGTCCTGCATCTTTAGGTTGAGCTCACCAGAACGGGCTAGACTCCAGGAGCTCCAGGAGAGTATGATGGCGGGTGAATCGGCTAGTCAGTCTAGTTCCCTGGCACCAGCACCACTGGGCTCTACTTCACCATTGAAGGAGAGTCTGGTGCTGTATGTGCCGGAGGTCGAGGAGATCCGCATAAGTCCAGTCATCGCGAGGAAGGGATACCTGAATGTTCTCGAGCACAAGACCAATGGATGGAAGAAGAGATGGGTGGTGAGTTGTCGTTTTGAGTGAGGCGGAGGGGTGGGAGGAGTGTGATTAATGGGGAGTTTTGCAGGCTGTTAGGAGACCGTACGTCTTCATCTTCAGGGAGGAGAAGGATCCTGTTGAGAGGGCGCTCATCAATTTGGCCACGGCGCAGGTCGAGTATTCCGAGGATCAGCTGGCCATGGTTAAGGTGCCGAATACTTTCAGGTGGGTTTATTATCTTTGACTTGGAGTGAATGATTCCTCGTGATTCTTGTGATGTGCACATTTCTCTCCGTGTACCATTCAGTAGCGAAGCGGTAAAGGGTGATAAGTCGGCTTTTTCCGAAAATGAGTTGTTGATGGAAAACGATTCTATATATTGTATCATATCCCCTAAAAACGATTCGAGTAGAAAAAAAATTAACTATATTTTTATTCAAGTGAAAAACGGATTAAGTCCTGATTTTGATTCTCAACTATCATCCTGCGAGTTGAGTCGACTTATACCTTCATTCTCCTTTCATGGATACTTTTCATATTAATTTTATTGAAAGAGAGTTCGAACTCCACGCCGTGTCCCTCTGGCGGCAATTTTTACCACCTCTTCCTGAGGGAATCACCCATACGGAAAATTATGTATGTGGAAGGTATATAAATAAATCTATGATGCATATATGATACATATATTAAACATATACACGCATATATACCATCGCATACGATTTGAATAAAAAAGTTCTTTTGCACTTCTTTGATAAAATTTATATTTATCGAGTTATAATTCCTTTTAAAACTACCTATCTGGTCCAACCTAAAAATTTCTAACTCGCATAACTTAGAAATTTTTTTTTTTTAATAATATTCCAAGGCATGCTTGGAACACTTCTATACCATATTTAAATTTCATCGAAATTGAAAAAAAAAATCGATTAAAATAGTATGGAACGCCCCATATGCAATATATGTCATTATATAATCGATATGTATGCAATATATATATGCGAATATCAAATTCGTATGTAACATATATTGCACGCCGAAACCGAAGCCCCCTTTCTTTCTAAGGAAGTCCTCATACCCATTTGAGGACATCCAAAAATTTGATTTTACATAATAACTTAATTCTTCCTCTCGAGCCCTCTTCATTTTCATAATGCTTGAAAAATCTTACTCGATGTTAATAATTGTTTAACTTGATCTTGAATAATTATTCCAGCGTTGTCACTAAGCACAGAGGCTACCTACTACAAACCCTCGGCGACAAAGAAGTTTACGATTGGTTGTACGCAATAAATCCACTTCTCGCCGGTCAAATAAGATCCAAACTAGCCCGCAAAGGACCCACGACGAATTCAACAATAATCACCCTAACTGCTCCACCTCCCGACACACAGACGCAGGCCAAGTGAGTCGCGGAATCGCTGGCCGAGTACGTGAGTGTCATCACCAAGGCTTCAAAGGGAATAATGAGACGATCCCATCGAGTCATCGAGGCCCAGGACTTTTGTAGATTTCGATTCACGGTGATCTTCGAGTGAGTTATCACAGTCATTGATTTTTCACGAAAATTTTGTTACGATGTGGGTGAATACGTGTGAACAAGTTTAGTAGAAAAATCTGGCGTTTCTCTGGAAATTCTATAGAATTTCTGCTAAAACTATAAGCATTCTATCAAACAATTCTATTGAAAAATATGCAACTTCCCCGTGCGGTTTTTAAAAATACGTTCGGCTATAGAAAAATGTCTATAGACGTTAATTTTTCTGTAAGAATTTTTGGGGATGAATTTTTTAAGTCATGAGAAAGTAAAAATATAGCGGAAAAACTTACACCCAGGGATTTCTATAGAAAAGTTCAAATCTATAGATTTTCTTCTATAAAATTTCCTTTAACAAAATGACACGGTAAAGTTGCATAATGTTCAATAGAATTTCTCAACAGATTTCTTATAGAGTTTGAATAGTATTTCATACAGAAAACGCTAGATTTTTCTATCACATATTTTCACGCGTACGATGACGATTATCGATCCTGGGATAGTATATATCGATATAAGTGAGACGAGCTTTTGACAACTATGAAGTTGGCGGCCTGAAACAGAGCCAAGGCTGCCAATCACACGAGGTGAACAATCCCTTCTCACATGTGTCTGAACTATATTTTTTGCCAGTAATGTTACGTTCAAGGAATGCCGAAATGTGCTTTTTGACGTGTCCACGTCTTTAATTTCATTTTCATCACGCTGTGACGAAAAGTGAACTTTTCGGCACGCTCCGCGTGCCTAAAAGTCCACTTTCCGGCACATTGTGATGAAAAATATTGTTCGTAACTCGTGAAAAAATGTTTTTTAGCTCGTGGGATTATATCACGAGCCGAAGGCGAGTGATATAAACCTCCCACGAGCCAAAAAACACTTTTTTGCACTCGTTACGAAATATACTATTTCATCAAGCTGGGCGAAAAAGTAACTTTTTAGGCACGCTTCGCTTCGGCTCGTGCTATAAACCTCCCGCGAGCCAAAAAACTCTTTTCCGCACTCGTAACGAGTTATACTATTTTGTAATTCCGGCCGTAAGGCAGCGCTTTACGAATGCTACGCGTTCCTACGGCCGGAATGACAAGAAATATCATTTGACATACAGCCTAAAATAGTATATTTCGTAACGAGTGCAAAAAAGTGTTTTTTGGCGAGTGGGAGGTTTATATCACGAGCTGAAGGCGAGTGATATAATCCCACGAGCTAAAAAACATTTTTTCACGAGTTACGAACAATATTTTTCATCACAATGTGGCGAAAATTGGACTTTTAGGCACGCGGAGCGTGCCGAAAAGTTCACTTTTCGTCACAGCGTGATGAAAAAACTTTTTTAGCTCATACGATTGCAACGTCATATTCGCCAGAAAAGTTTTTTTCGGCCTAATGACGAAACATACATTTTGGCACTTGCCCCTAACGGTATTTGGAGATAAACCCATCTGGATAGAAGAATATTATTTGGGGGATATTACAGAGTTACGCCCAACGGCCAGCGCCATCTGTCGAAGTTCTAGAAAATTCTAGATTTTTCTAGAAAATTGGAGAAAGCTCTCTGATTCTCCAGAAAATACGAGAAAATTCTCCGATTTTACAAAAAATTTGAGAAAACTGTTGAATTTTCTAGAAGATGCGCACATTTGCTAATTTAATTCACACGAAGCGTGTTTTTAATTTCATTTTGGAAGTTATTCGCGGAGTTACCCCTCCGCCAGTTACCCCTGCGCGATCTGTTGAATTTCTAGAAAATTTGAGAAAATTCTCCAGTTGTCTAGAGAAAATATGAGAAAATTCTCCGGTGTTATAAAATATTCGAGAAAATTCTCCGGTTATACAGAAAATTTGAGAAAATTGTCGGATTTTCAAGAACATTCGCACTTTTTATAAAAAATTCAATTCACATCGACTTCTCGTTTATGGGTAAACGAAGACACTTTTCAGCGCGACATGAACGCAGCAGCATTGCCAAAAAATATGAAAATCTCTCCGAATGTTCGTGAGAACATTTCCACGGCTGAGACCCTCCGCAAATCTTCAACTGAAAATTTGTCAAATAATATCTAGGATCGATAGTCACATCGATCGACGCTTGATACCGACGAATGTCCAAAAATCCTGAGCACGAATTTTCAGTAGATGTTTATGTGTTTAATCACTGTCAATTCGATAATCATAATTTTCAAGATGAATTTACAAAAAAGATGAATCACGATGTATAGACGTTGATATTCGTTCTGCCGGCGCTTTTACTCTCAATTCCATTTGTTATCTCGAAAAAGTATTGGAAAATATTTTACACAACGGCCTCTTGGCAGTTTCTCTTATATTACATGAAAATGTGTAAATATCATTGGGAGACGTAGAGTGAATGTTAAATTCCTCACATTTTAAAAAATTGCGAGAATTATCTTTGATTTTTAATTAATTTTGTTACTAGTTCCCATATCGTTGTTAATATTGATTAGAAATGAAATATATTATTAGTTAATTAACCATTCTACCATGACTATTCGTAAGTTACCTAGACCATGAAGCTTTCGTAATTGTTTTCATTCCATTCGATCCATAAATTATGAAATCATCAATTCACAATTAGTTTTGGGAGTCACCGTGAGACAAATAAAAAAAATTCCCCGACTTTTCGACGGAACTTACAGCACTGAATGATAGTATTCGCGACACGAAGGTCACGGTATATATTGTTGACATAAGCGAGAAAGATAAAGACATGATGTAACAGCGAGGAACGAATTGAAAGCTTCGAGATAGGTAATCTTGTATATAAAAAAAAAAACACAAATATATTAATGAAAAATGAGTCACCAAGTAAATATGAAAGAAGCATTGTAGTTTTAAGAACTGATTAATTGACAAGAATAAATAATGAGGCACGCTTTTTTATTTAATCCGAATGTTCTGGCTGGATTTGACTGTAAGAACATTCTAAAAAGGTGACATTAATGGAGATTTTTCAGGAATTTTCTCATGCTTTTGAAGCTCTGATTATTTTTCATAAATTTTTTGGAGATTTTTTGTTGAGCTTGCGACGTTGAGTAAATATTTCCAGCATTGAGCTTTTAACTTATCTCAAAGTTGAGAGGACTAATCAGTTTTACGATTTTAAATGGCTCTATTGGAATTTATGTTGAAGGTCAAGTTTGATAAAGTTTTGGGTAAAGTATCGTGAGAGCTTTAAGTTCAATCTAATACTTGTGAAGTAACAAAAATCTCATAATTTTTTTGAATCAATTTTCTATCAAGGTCATGACATTTTGTGTCATGCCATCGCAAGCTCAACTTTATCAGCTTGCAGAGCCCTTAACCTTGAGCTTTGCTCATTGGAGCTTCAATTCAAGGTCAATCTTGAATAAAGTTCGGGGTAAAATGGCATGGGAGCTTTAAGCTCAAGCTGAGACTTGCAAAGTGAAAAGCTCTCATTGGTTTTTCTGAGCAATTTGATGTGAGCGTCATGGTATTACCCGCATGTCATCGCAAGCTCAATTTGATAATTTTGCGAGGACTGTGAACTTGAGCTTTCTCACTGGAGCTTTAATTCAAGATGAATCTTGAATAAAAAAAAAGTTCGGGGTAAAGTGGAACGGGAGCTTTAAGCTCAAGCTGAGACTTGCGAAGTAAAAAGCTCTCATTGGTTTTTCTGAACAATTTGATGTGAACGTCATGGTATTACGTGCATGTCATCGCAAGCTCAATTTGATCATTTTGCGAGGGCTTTAAACTTGAGCTTTCAACCCCGAAAAAAAATTATTAGAGCTTAAAAAGCTTGAAATTTGTCTTTAAAAAAATCTATCAATGACATCCAACTAGTTTAATTCAATTCTAGTCATGATTAAACGTTAAATAAAGGGTAAAATAAACTTAATATTTAAATTAAGTACATGGAAAAATTACCAGCTGACATGAACACTTATTCGAAATGATAAATAATTCATCAACCAATCGTACACAGAATGACGAGAAGAAAAATATATTGAGGAAAAAAAGGACAAATTAATTCAATTGTGTTACCAATTTTCTTGCTTGCTGACTGTTGTAGTGATTGATAGTTTTATTTTGTTAAACGGTATAAAAAAAGCATATAATATACATTTTAAAAAAACATCGATCATAAGTATTGAATATTCATGGTAACTGTTGGATAAAAATTTAAAAAAAATTGATGTTTTTGGAAAATATCCGGATGATGTCATGACTCCACTCTTGAAATTGAGAAAAAATTAATCGGAAAATGAAAGAAATACCACAATAGGACTAACTTCTATGAATGAAAATAGTTTATATATATACGAGAAATATAAATATATATAAATATGAATAAATTTAATATTTACCGTGATGAAGTACGATGTCGCGAAAGAGAGTGAATTATTTAAAGAAAATTTTAACAAGTTGTGGACACGACGTACACCAACGGTTTAATCTCTATTACATGAAGATAAAAAAAACTGTGACTGCAAACAACAAAAAATAATAACTGAGTATGTAAATCCGTGTATTTGTTTTTCATTGATGGTGGTGATGAATGAGAATGACTAACATTTGTAATTCTCATGCATTAAACAAAAGTCGTTATTTCTGTTTCAACTTGAATCAATATTTCAGGCATGATAACGTAAACAAGTTTCAAGAAGATATTTAAAAAAATAACAAGTAACAATTTTAATGCTGATGAAAAAAAACTAAACGTGCATTTATTATTCTTATGATTATTACTATTATTACATGAATTACGAGATAGTAACTGGTGTAAGAGCAATCATGTAATAAATCGATCAATAAAAAGCTTATGCTTAAAGACTATTTCATTGAAAAAAAAAATTTGATCAGCTTTTTAATTGAAAAGATTGGTTGGCGGGGGGCAGGAAGGACGACTTCAAGAATTCACAGCTTCAGAGATGCAACAACTATTCGTCATAATAAAAGAAGTACGAAAGAATTTAATAGAAAAATCTATTGGATTTCTATTGAACTTTCCATTAGTTGTGGAATTGTTCAGTGAAAAATATTCTATAGAAAAATCAACAGAATTGGATTTTTCTATGCAATTTATTTTATTGAGATATTTTCCGTAGAAATTCTTCAGTTAAATTTTTTTTTTTTTCAACTAAAAAAAAGATGAAAAATGGGGGAGATGAAAGTCCTAATAGAAATTTGTTGAAAGATGAAATTCTACTGATTTTTTCTATAAAATACTTTCTATTAGACATTTTTCTATTAAAAAAAAAGTGAACAGAAATGATAGAATTTTAATAGACATTCAGTAGAATTTTTTATCGAATTCGCTAGATTTTTAAATAAATAGAGAGAATAAATAGATTAAGTAAATAGAGCAGTCGACGATGATTAGACAGCAATTATCCACCTGCCTCGAAGTAGATTGATAACGCCGAGTGATAACAGTATTTTCCATTCACCAACAAGGAAAATGGAAAGGAATAAAGGAATTCAGTAAACGTGAAGTGAATATCAATTTCAATGCTTCACCATTTGCGTTTTCAATTTCCACAGTTTTTATTTACGAAAAAAATTGGTTGGGCTAAAAAATTTAATTTTTCCTTTGACAAATGGATAATGGTTCGCCTTCTCACACTGTTTCACGAGTTTCCTCATGCTCTTCAAGAGGCACAAGTCTCTCTACTTTGAATTCTTCTTCTTCTTTCTTATTTATTCTCACCTCGAGGAGACGAATTTTTGCATCGCGCTCGGCTACGGCATTCTGTAACCGTAGTTTCTCTCGTAAAAGCTCGTTCACGGTGTCGGTGAGCTTCAGGTACTCCGTCTCCTGAGCCTTCACTTGCTCCGCTAAAAGCTCGAGGGAATGCGATGTTTGAAGACGGAATTTGTTCAGTTGGTCTGTCTTCTCTGAAAGCTGTAAATGATAAATTATTTTTTTTCTAGGGGAAAGTCAACCTAGTTTAACCTTGGACTTGATTTTCTTCATTTCTTCCTCGCGCTCAGTTGTGAAAAGGTCGTAGCGGTTTATCAGCGCTTCGTTTTCTGCTCTTACTTCAGCCACATCCATCTCTAATTTATCTTTGGCTTGAGTTGCCCTAGCAACAAAACATGAAAATCCTATTTTTACTGGGCATTTTTCAAAGGAAATGTGCAATGGAAATAATTTCATTGAAAAATCTTGTAGAATTAGTCCAAAAATTGATAGAATTTTTTTTCTGTAGGAATCCCTCGACATGATTTTTTGGAAGTTTTTTTCACTTCATTTTTCTCTTCCTTTCGAAAAAAAAATCAAACAAAAAACTTGGAACATTTGAGCCAAATAATTTCTATAGAAAATATCTGAATAGAAAAAGTTCTGTGGAAAAATTGAATTCTATTGATTTTCACTGTAAAATATTTTTCATCACGCTGTGACGAAAAGTGAACTTTTCGGCATGCTCCGCGTGCCTAAAAGTCCAATTTCCGCCACCATGTGATGAAAAATATTGTTCGTAACTCGTGAAAAAATGTTTTTTAGCTCGTGGGATTATATCACTCGCCTTCGGCTCGTGATATAAACCTCCCACTCGCCAAAAAACACTTTTTTGCACTCATTACGAAATATACTATTCCGTTGAACATTTCCAGAGGATTGCGAAAAACCTAACAGAAAATTCAACAGAACTTTGGCAGAATTCTTAGCTTTACTAATTTTTTTTCGTTGGAATAAAAGAGTGTCAATATCGCCTTACTCAACCAGTTTTTCCACAAGCCTGGTAATGCGTTTCCTATCAGCCGGACACAAGTCTTGTATGTGAACGTGAGTCGACCCTGACTTTTCCCCGCCTTTACAGAGCCCGCAATTCTCTTCCTCCATTTTTATTTCTTCGGGCTCTGAAATATTTCATCCCATGCAATTAACCCCCAAAAATTTACGAAATGTTCTCCATTAAATCTAGTAATGTAATATACTTTGATGACAAATTACAATCATATATTTTATTTTATCATCAACCTTCGTCATTTTTCCTGGAAATTTCCTCTTCCTGAAGGTGGAAAGTCTTCTCCTTCAGTCTTGCAAGTCTGAAATGATTTTCAATTAATATAATCCATTTTCTATTCCCTGGAATTTCTTGGGATTTCTAACTTTTTATTAAATGATACGAAATCATCGTGCAACAGAGACTTTGCCATTATTTTTTGTGACGACGTGAAACGGTGAATGTGATTGAAACAGTCTTTTGTTTTGCGAGCGACCGTTCTATGAAAAAAATTGTAGTACAAAATTAGTATTATTGTAAATGAGATCGCTAACCGATTCTCGAAGCCTCTGACTTCACCTCGAAGACCGCCCAGCAAACTAAGCGATACAAACTTCTCCTAATCGCTCTGCAATAGTGCTCTCTCTGACCAGAGGGTGAGCTCTACTGCAATCCAGAATCATGCTGCCTAAGTAGACGAAGTGACCCAAGGATGACAGCCTTCTGCATTTGGCCAGCAGAAAATTAATTAAAAATAGTTTTATTATTATTATTATTATTTTACATAATAAGTATGATGTAGTATATTCAGGGCGACTGCCAGGGGTTTTTTTTTACTCGCGTGGAGTTGGCGTCCGAACTAAAGGCGAGGAGTGGCCAAACACGCGAGTCAAAAAACCCCATCGCACTAGCCGTGAACGATATTTTTTCGCAGTGATTTTCTCTTTACGAGTTTGGGGAAGGGCCAATACCCAATCCCCGGACGAGGAAAAGTGAAGGTCAGTACGGAAAAATGTTTAGTCTTCAATTTCTAATGTTTGTCATTTATTTAATTCATTCTATTAAAAGAGAAGAATACAAATTTAATTAAAGAGTATTTGTTTTTTTTTTGCTTTTCCTTCCGCATGGAAGCATTGTTTTATCTTCAAAACTAGCGGACCGATTTCGATTTTTTTTGTCTTCAAAATATTCGTTTCGATGTATTCTCTAAATCAATCAAAACATATGAGGTATTCCACGCTAAATGAGTCAACCGTTGACGCTNCACTAGCTTTTTTCGAAATCGATATACATTCAAGAAACAATTTTACTTTTCTGATAAATTACATCTTTTCTCGATGCGGAATACGGCGATGTGTGTGCATGGGAGTGTGTGTGAGTGCGAGCACGCGCACGGATTTTCTTGTCTTCTATGGGTATTTCCTCGGAGAAATGTGAGAAAAAGATTGAATAAATACATAATAAAAAAATTAATGAAAGAAAAAACAAATGGTCGGGAAGTTATTGGTGCGACCCGTAATGGGTCACATCCAATTCCACCAACCCCTACCGGTCATACCCTAAAGAGGGAGCGCGCGAAGCGCGCGACCGGACCTGATTTATTCACATTTTTTCGGCAGCCCAGTTTGGAGATATGATTTTTTTCTCGTTTTTTCGATTTTTTTCAATAACTGGAATTCTACCCATCCGATTTTGATTTATTAAGCGTCTAAATTTTTAATTTTTTACTGCCTATAAGAATATTTTTAGTAATGAATTTTTTTCGATCTTTAGATGCTCACAATAACGAATTTTCAAAAAAAAAGTTGAAAAAGTTAAATTTTGCAGATTATGTCACTTTTGATTTGTTTCATTTTTTGTTCAGTAATTCTTATAATCAAAACAAGTATTTTGAGTCGTCATACAAGTTGGGGATTTTCTTGGATCTCCAACCAATTTCATTTTCAATTTTTTCTTTTCGAAATTCCACAAATTTGGTCAATTTTGGCGCCTGAGGAGGAGTGCCTTGAGCACTCGAAACGTTGTGCGATTTGTTCTTCAATTGATGGAGATTTCGAAGATTTTTTTTATTTTCTACCTGCAACTGACCGACTATGGCTCAAAACCATCACAACACATGTTTCCTTTCTTTCTCATATTTCTCATCTTTTCTTCCGGCCCTCTCCCCTGATGTTGGCGTCGCTCAGTAGTTTCTATTCATTCTTGTCATCCCTATTCGACATTTCTCTTTGCAGTTTATCATCGCCTCATTTCAAGTCAGTAGCAAAGTGGTAAAACATTTAAATCGACTTATCTCCCAGTTGAGTTTTTGAAGAATATTTCCGAATCTAAGGGAGATAGCGAAATTTGCGTAATCACATTTGTTGTAGTTCTCAATCGGCTCTATAAAAAAGTTCATAAGAAAAAAATTGCTATCTCCCTTAGATTTCCAGATATTCATTGAATCCTGGCCAATAGTTAAAATTGACTTGTACCGTTTTACCATTTTGCTACTGAATTAATAAACTTGTATTTATTCAAACCTGGATGGTCTTCAATATGAAGGAGCTGTCCGGAAATGCTGAAAATGTTGACGTGCCTTGATCGATAACGAGCCAATTCTCCGATTATTGACGCGCGCCAGGGGGGAAGACTATTCAGCATGCTTATTCTCATTATTATCGTAGAAATAGCTGCATAAATTGTTGGATATTCGCCCACTAGTTATCACTATCAATTCAGCTGGACTACTGGTAACATCGACCCGAATATTCCGCATGAAAATGGCTCTATCCCGGAGGGTTACAATCGTCTTCTTTATCCTCGTCGCTAGTGGTTACTTTCTCGGAGTGAACGGTGAGTCAACAGAGTGAATAGTTTTATGTTCACTTGCCCCTGTTTGCAATTCTGCACGGAGAGAAATTTTCTAGAAAAATTTTAGTACGAGTACTGGAAAAAATCACAATCTACCGGCTGGGAAAAATTCTAGTGCTGTTAAGATAAAATTTCTTGGTATTTCTGCTAAAATTTCTGGGGACTTCGTGAAATTTTCACACAAATACGAGGAAAAATTCACGTTTTCCCCAATAAAATTTCTAGTGCCGGCACTGGAATTTTTTCCTGGCCGTCACCTTGCGCCTCTTTTCCCGTGCCAGCACTAGAATTTTTCTAAAAAATCTCTCTCCGTGTGGTTTGTTATTTTTGCTCCCGAATGAAAGCTTTGCACTGTTGGAAATTTTTTGGAAATTGAGCAATAGTTGCACTTGAACTCTCAGTGTTGTGAATTTGAATTCAATTAAAGATCAAATGGTTCATGAAATCTCTCATTCAGCCTGGAAATTCAAGATAACTAGGTTTTCCATGTCACACTGGTGAAAATTTTTGTCTGAAACTTGCGTTAAACTTTTTGGAAATTTTTATCTAATTTAATTACCACTGAAATTTCAAGAAATTTTGTCATTGAAAATTCAGAATTTGAGGGAAAAATCACAGAGAACTGTAAATGTCAGTTCCATTTTTCTCTGAAAATGAATAGAAAACCATAAACTTTCGATAAATATATTCTTGAATTTTCAGGACAGTGACGCTGAATACGATTTAGGGGAAAAAAATCATGAAATTTAAGGTTTCACTGAAAATTCAATGTTATTTGACATTGAATATTCATATTAGGTTGGAAAAATTCAAATAAATTCAAATAAATTATGGAATTCTCGTCTTCGTGCTGCTTGAAATTCTAGAATTTTATTGAATTTTCAGTGAAACCGAAAATTTCATGATTTTTTTCTCTAAAGCGCACTCAGTGTTACTGTTTTGAAAATTAGAAGTCAACTGTCCATGAAATTTCATTTCGTGCTGACAGTGTAGATTATCACTGATATTTCAATGACATCTAAAATTTTTTAATAATTTTCATTATCATGTGGAGCTGAAAATTGCAATTCCATTAAATACCGCAGAATTCAACTGATTTTTCAATAATAAAATGCATGAAAATTTCGTGTGAGTGATTGTTAAAAATTTCCAGATTGTTTACTTGAAATTTCAAGAGTCATTTTCTAACAGCGTGTAGTAGTTCAAATTTAAGTTTTCGATTTTTTGTATTATATCGACCCAGCTGGAAACATACTAGTATGATCCAAAAAGTCCGAAAGTTTAAATTTTTAGACCTCGCCCGTACGTGTGTACACAGTATGTACGTAGGTAACAAAGTTTTTCTTTACTTGTGCGCCAATGTCTGGATGGAACTGAATATGCTTTTCAAATGTAGGTATTGTCGAGCCCTATCGATCGCCATTAATTAAAATTCAATTCATCGTTTAGTTTTTTAATTTTCGCGAATCGATAAATTGGACAGTCGGGGTTAATTTCATGTGAGAAATTTTTGGGCGACAGCTCAAGCTGGCAACTCCAGCACCAGTGGCAGCTCTGGATCTTCCAGTGATGCCAAAAAGCAATCGACTTTTGACAAAATTCCAGTCCTCGGTTCTCTGCTCAGTGGTCTTCTTGGTGGAATGGCATAACTACTGAAAGGCATTGCTGATCTCCTTTGATCGAGGAATTAGAGAATAATTAACCTTCAATTAATTATCACGTTTTTCTTCATTCCAAGACCTCAATTATGTACAATTGCGTAAATAAAAATGGTCAGTTGCAAAGAGTTTTCATATTTCGGAAATAGTTTATACATAATTCAGTAGCGAAGTGCTAAAGCGGTTTAAGTCGATTTATCTCCCCGTTGTGTTTTTGAGGAATATTTTGGAATCTAAGGCAGATAGCGAAATTTTCGTAATTACATTTGTTGCAGCTCTCAGTCGATTCTCCTAAAAAGGTTATAACAAAAATTTTGCTATATCCCTTAAATTCAGAGATATTCATTGAAAACTGGTCAATACTCAAAACTGACTTATTAGCGTTCTTTGCTACTGAATTATACATAATTTATACATACGGAAGAGGAAAAAATAATTATGTGTACAGTTGTTGAATTATCTGTTGCAATATTCATTTTTTTTAATAAATGAATGAGTACATTACTAGTTTTTTATTTTTAACGGAATTCGTTGCAAGCCCGAGAACTTGCAACTGGCCATCGCTCAAGGGCCTTCAGCCAGGTATTAAGAAAGAAGTATAAAAACATTAGAAAACAAGGTGACTATATAGTTATAGGTTTACAAAAAGAAGATAGATAATGAAAAGTATAAAGTTTTTTAATTTTCGAATTTTTTCGAAAATCGATTGTCCCACGATAACTAAAAAAATATCCTGAATTGATTGAATGATGGCTTAAAAAAATTGTTTGGATGTCCTTCTGATCGAGTTCGAAGATGAAGGCGATAGCAATAATCGTTATTTTGATTTATTTGAAAATTTTCAAAAATTATGTATTTTTTGAAAATCAGAATTCCGGGGATATCTTTAAATGAATTCAATCATAGCTCAAAATGTTTGTTTTAATGCCATTAAGTCGAAATTAAATGCTGATTACGATAGCTACATTGGTTGATTTGATTTTTCTGATGATTGTTGAAAATTTCGAATTTTTCATGAATTTCCCTGAAAGTGAGCTTTCTGATGATTTCTTCAAATGTGATGTTTGAAATTTATTCAAGTATGTATAAATAAAAAATTTCTATTAACATTTTACCGAAGGGCTGAGGGGAGAGATAGAACCGTAAAAAAGTCAATCAGTTGTATAGAAGAAAGTGGTAATAAAAATAATGATGATGATAACATTCAAATAAGTTGAAAATCTGACAAAATCAGTTGAAAAGAAATCTTATTCAATTTAATAAAATGAAGTAAACCATGGATTATACATGATAGAAGGAAATAATGTGCAAAATAACCATTCGGAAGCATATTGCTAATTTATTAGAAAAAATAACTATACTATATGCAATACAAGAGCCATTTCCCACTTGTTTCTGGTGAAGTTTTGTGAATTTTTGTCTCTCGAAATATTATTCACGATTTTTTGGTTTCGATTTTGACTCCAGGTAAATCTGGTAATGACTCGTCTACCGAAAGCAGTAATTCCTCTAGCGGGGATTCCTCTAGTGGTTCTTCCAGTGACAAAGTCTCAGCCCTCGATTCATTCTTGGGCAAAATCCCAATAGCTGGCTCTCTCACAGTTGGCATTCTGTCAATGGTGAAGGGAATTCTCCGGTTAACAGCTAATATGCTGTAAAAAAATTTCCATCGCGGTGAATATCACTTGCAGAAAAAAATAACTCGCATGAAATATTTTCGTGTTTTTGTCAATATTCAAATTCAATTCATAATTTTTGCAGGTGTTGAATAAAAATTTTGTTCACATTAAAAAATGTCTTTTCATTCCCTTTTTTTTCATTCAACCAGAACAGGGCGCGGGTATTGTTTTCCATGGGTGCCAGAATAGTAATAAAAGCTTACAGTTTCTCGCTTTCATTAATTTTTATCTCAATAATAATGCAGGAAAAATGATTGGTTTTAGCAAAGTTTCTCATAGTGGGAATTTAATTGTTGAATAATTTATTCGAAAACTTCGTCATCCTCTTCATCTTCTTCTTCGCTTCCCCTTTGCTTTTTGTGTTTTTTATTTATTTTTCGGGATGCATTGTGTACTATATACATATATACCGTCTTACATATGTATTTTTTTATTACAGTAAGAAATGAATTTCTCTCTTTTTGCAATTACTACAAACAAAAGATTACAGTACACAAAAAAATACATATACATCATATTATTATACATTACTTGATAAGCGGAATGGAGGCTTCATAAATCGTTACACTGGATTTTTTTAAAAGTGGAATAGAATAGGGATGGATGAGTATTAGAGTCATTGTAATAAATGTTTATGCAATCAATGCAAAAAAAAACTGTAACTTGAATCTGAAATTTTTTGCCGACGTTTCGAGTGCCCAGTGCACTCCCCCATGCATGAAAAAATTCAATAGAAAACCTACCGAGTTCGCTAGAAAATTCTATTGGAACTCTATTGAAAAATTCTATTTGTTTTTTTGCGCTGATTCTATTGGATATTCGATAAGAAAGAGTCAACAGATTTCGAGTTTCTATTTGGAATTTTCTCTTGAGGTTTTTTCTATAAGAATGGGCATCAATTTTCTAAGTTTTTTCTACTCGGATTCTGTGATGTAAAGTAAAACCAAATCCAGCGGAAAAAGCTTGGAAAATTTGTGCCCAATAATTCTAATCGAAAAAATCTCAAGAGAAAAATTTCAACAGAAATTCGAATAGAATTCCAATAGAATTTTCTAGCGAATTCGCTAGGTTTTCTATTGAATTTTCTTCATACGTGCCTTCACGGCAATCTTCATTAAATCTAAATAATAATTGCAAAATTGAATCATTAGTTTTTTAGTATCATAATTGAAGTGGTTCACAGTAAAAAATGTCTTTCAATTCTTCTCCCCTCTATGCAAATAAAAATGGGAGGACAGGAATGGGAGTTCGAAGCGAAGAAAAACCAAGGAAGAGATGGCCCGTATTAGCAACAGCCCCTGTCGTTCGCAGAAACCTCCACTTCTGGTTGTTAATTTCCCCCACGTGCGATAATTTTTTTTTCCTGGGTCATTTGGAATAATATGTGAGCTACTTTTTTCCTCCTCCGTTTATCAACGAGTGGTGGATGGACTACAAGTAACACTGAGACAGTCGCCAGATTTTACTGTGACTTCTGCTTGACTCTTGGCAACATCGGTCTGACTATTCCTCCATCGAAATGGCATCACTCAAAGTTGTATCAATTCTCATCATCTTCGTGGCATGTGTCGGCATAATGGAAGTCACCGGTAAGTTCATGGGATTGAAATTAAATTCTGTGTTAAATTCAGTTTGTCGAATGAATTCTTTAATGCGGGAAACGTCGCGAATCGATGAATTGTCACAGTCGGGGTTAATTTCATTTGAGACATTTTTGGGCGACAGCTCAAGGTGGCAACTCCAGCACCAGTGGCAGCTCTGAATCTTCCAGTGATGCCAAAAAACAATCGACTTTGGAGCAAATTCCACTCCTCGGTTCTCTGCTCAGTGGTCTTCTTGGTGGAGTGGCACAACTACTGAAAGGCATTGCTGATCTCCTTTGATCGAGGAATTTGAGAATAATTTACCTTCAATTAATTATCACGGTTTTCTTCATTCCAAGACCTAAATTATGTACAATTGTGTAAATAAAAATGGTCACTTGCAAAGAGTTTTCATGTTTCGGAAATAATTTATAGATAATTCAGTAGCGAAGGGGTAAAGCGGTTTAAGTCGACTTCTCTCCCCGTTGAGTTTTTGAGGAATATCTTGGAATCTAAGGCAGATAGCAAAATTTTCGTAATTACATTTGGTGTAGCTCTCCGTCGGCTCTCCCTAAAAGGTTGTAACAAAAATTTTGCTATATCCCTTAGATTCCGAGATATTCATTGAAAACTGGTCAATAGTCAAAATTGACTCATACCGTTTTCCCGAGTAGAAATTTCACTCGGTTAGCTTGGATCTAGATCAGTTTTAGGTCCAATACTGGACTGAATTTATTGATTAGACTTTCGGATCACCATCTGATGAGATCCTGAATGGAATATCTGAATCTAATGCGGCGAAGTGAATTTTGATCCTATTCTGATCAGTTAAATCTCGACTAGGTCCGTATCGGATCCGGTACTGTACAGAATGATCAAAGTTAGTTTTTACTGGTCAGTCTCTTATTCTATCCTGATTTGAATTTCCACTCGAGTTACCACTTTGCTACTGAATTATACATAATTTATACATCCGGAAGAGGAAAAAATAATTATGTGTACAGTTGTTGAATTATCTGTTGAAATATTCATTTTTTAATAAATGAATAAGTACATTACTATTTTTTTTATTTTTAACGAAATTCGTTGCAAGCCCGAGAACTTGCAACTGGCCATCGCTCGAGGACCTTCAGCCAGGTACTAAGAAAGAAGTAAAAATTTTTCTTCTCGTATACCCTTTCGGGTCTTTACGATTTGTTCCCTTCCCACCCCCCTCAACCCCCTGTACCGCATTTGCCGAAGGGAGGGAAAACCTCATTCGAGGGAAAAACCTGCCCTGGTACAGTCGTCCTTTTGACGGGACTACCGCTCGGCAGTGAAACTGTGAGATTAGAGCGCTATAAATTTTGACCGCCGGTGCCGGGAAGCGAACCCGGATCATTGGCATACGAGTCTAGCACTCTAACCGCACGGCCACTACCGTCGGTTATCAAGAAAGAAGTATAAAAACATTAGAAAACAAGGTGACTATATACTTATAGGTTTACAAAAAGAAGATAGATACTGAAAAGTTTAAAGATGAGATTTCACAAAGTAGAGAGTCACGCACGAAAAAATTTAATAGAAAAAACTTATCAAATTCGTTAGAAAATTCTATTGAATTTCTATTAAATTTTCTATTAATTTTTGGTTGATTCTATTGACATGTTCAATAGAAAACATTCAATAGAAAAAGTCAACAGAATTCGATTTTTCTATATAACTTATTCTGTTCATATATTTTCTATAGAATTTGCTCGACTCAAACTTTCCAAGTGTTTTTAACTTCCCGACCCGAAGGGAGGAAGTTATTGTAATGACCCCGAAAATCGAATGTGGAAATTTAAGCATTTCTTCACGTTTCATGACCTTTGGAACCACTTCTGACCCTTTTCAGGTACCTGTTCATTCTATTTTTCTTTTCTTCTCATCAAGAAAATAAGTTGTATAGAAAAATTGAATTCTATTGACTTTTTCTACTGAATATTTTCTATTGAACATTTCAATAGAATCGGCCAAAAACTAATAGAACAGTTCAATAGAAATTCAATAGAATTTTCTATTAAATTTTTTCGTCCGTGGTGAGATGATAGTGGTGCAACATGAAGCGATGATTTGATAAAAGGGGAAGTACAGTATTTATTGGTTTATTGTGCGTAAAACAACCACTTTACACACACTAAACGGTTTCGAAAAGTGAACTTTTGAGGCAGGTATTACAAAAAATATGGTAAAGTGACGAATAAAAAATTTCAACGTTAAACAATTTTTCTGTTTCCTACTTTATTTACTTCAACTTTAATAAGAGTGAAACCAGAAGTATCTCCGAATCCAAGGGAGATGTCAAAAATTTCAGAATAACCTTTCTCGTAAAGCGAATTGAGAGCTACAAAAAGGTTGTAACAAAAATTTTGCTATCTTACATTCCTACATATTCATTGAAATCCCACCAATAGGCAAAAACGACTTGAATCATTTCGCCGCTTTAGCGACCAAATATTTTCTATTGGACATTTTCTATTAAAAAAAATGCGTAAACAAGTGGGAAATTCCTCTTGTATTGCATATTGTATAGTTAATTTTGCTAATAAATTAGCAATATGCTTCCGAATGGTTATTTTGCACATCATTTCCTTCTATCATGTATAATTCATTGTCTATTTCATTTTATTAAATTGAATAAGATTTTTTTTAAACTAATTTTGTCAGGTTTTCCACTTAGTTTAATGTTATCATCATCATTATTCTTATTATCCCTTTTTTCTATATAACCGATTGTCTTTCTTACGGTTCTATGTCTCCCCTCACCCTTCGACAAAATGTCAATAGGAAAATTTTATTTACACATACTTGAATGAATTTGAATAAAATCCACCAAAAAAATTTTGCTATCTCCCTTAGATTCTGAGATATTCATTAAAAACTGGTCAATAGTCAAAATTGACATATATCACTTCGCTACTGAATTCCATTTATTCATTGGCGAAAACTTGAAGAAAAACGTTTTTACATATGTACACATACACACACGCGTACGAACGAGATCTAAAATGCCATTTTCAGATTTTTTGGATCACACTGGGTCGATAGAACAAAATAAATCCAAAACTCAGATTCGGATGATTACAAAGCTTCCATTCGAAAGCAGAAAACCGGACAATTCTTGACTACAAGTTCAATAGAAATCTAATTTAATAGAATCTTCTATCGAATTCCCTACGCTTTTCTATTTCCGAAATTTTTCATTTTCTTTTACGTTTGAATTTGTCTCATGTGCCTTGCAGCTTCAGGAGTCGGGGACAAGAAGTCTATTCTATTCCTCAATTTCCTACTTTCAAGTGGAATCGCCAAATGTTCATTCAAGATACACCGGGGCCGCCTGCCAATGCCAACGAAGTCTCTTATTCGCGAAAAAGATGGAAAACGTCGGGGATAATGAACATTACCGAGGAGAGGTAGTGCCATTTCCTCGGGGTGGAAAATAATTTTCGTAGTTTGATAACTCATATCGCACTGCGTATTGGGACTTGTTTTTTTCATGTTTACCCATCGCTTATCGCCCAGGGAATGGCATAAATTAATAGTGACTTACTCACAGGTCTTCACTGTGAATTTCACCGGGCTATTGGTAACATCGGTCTTATTGTTCGGCGCTGATAGAAATGGCTTCCTTCAAGGGCTCCATCATCCTCGTGATTTTCGTTGGCTGCATGTACCTTCTGGAGGTCAACGGTGAGTTGACAACGTCATCAGGGACAGTCGAGAGTTGCATTTGCTCAAAATTGTTCATGTCTTCCGAGTTGGAGCTTTGTAATCGTTCAAATTCAAGTTTTGGTTTTTTTGTGTTAATGAATCGAAGGAATTTCAGTATTTTGTTTTCCGAATGGAGGTATTGTTGAGCCCCATCCAACGACATTAATTGA
This sequence comes from Diachasma alloeum, assembly GCF_001412515.2. Taxonomy (NCBI): domain Eukaryota; kingdom Metazoa; phylum Arthropoda; class Insecta; order Hymenoptera; family Braconidae; genus Diachasma; species Diachasma alloeum. The sequence goes on along the minus strand of NW_021680378.1, from coordinate 556,801 downwards.
AATTTACTGCAAACAATAAATAGGATAGACAAGAATTTTTACAAGAAATCTAACAGATTGATCAACGAGGAGATTCAAGTCAGTTGAACATGATAATATTAAACGATCAATTCCATTCGACAGGTGAAAATGATGTGCATAATGACTAGTCGGAAGCTTATCGCGAATTTCTTAGGAACAATAGCAGTGCTTTATGAAGAGAAAAGCAACGTTCCACTTGTTTTAATCATTCTTTTCAAAAAACTATTTGTTAAAAATATTTTTTAGTCCACAACGCGATATTTTTGCGGCAATTTTTATATCTTGTAGTTCGAATTGACTAAAATTTAATTAAATTCCATCATTTTTTTTATTTTTTTTTTTATTGGTTTATAGTATAGAACCCATATCAGGGTTATTTCCACTGTCGGTGAGTCGTATCATTTTAATGTGCAGAATTTATCCAGCGATTTGAGCTTTTTTTTTAACTACTAGGTTGGTGCAGTGGGTGCGTTAGTGGCTGCTTTATGAAGACAGAAGAAATCATCCACTTGTTTTTATTATTCTTTTCATCGAAGAGTTACTCAAATTCCCAAAAAACAATTTTTAGTCCCCAATACTATATCTTTGCGGCAACTTTTGTATCTTGCAGTTCGAATTGCCTACGATTCAATGAAATTTCATTCGTATGATTTTATTGTACAGAATTGAGACAGCGACTCATTTTTTTTTTTTACAATTAGGCTGGTACAATGGATAAGGTAGGTACAGTGGCTGGTAGGCTCACATACTCGCGATCCCGGGTTCAAAACTCGGGCTAATTGTTTAAAATCTCGACCATATTTTGCAGTATATTCAAATCCAAGTCAGGGCGATATAAAGCAATGAAAAAAAAACAGTTTCTATCCCAAGTTATGGAAGGATTGTTAATGAGAGCAGCAATTTTTTGTGAATCTATAAAAATGTCGGTCTAACATATTTTTTTCGGGTTTCTTCAGCTCAAAACAATAACGATGGGAATAATAACAACGGAGGTGGTGGCTCTGGAGGTGGTGGTGATAGCAACTCCGGCGATAGTGATAGCGGTAGCAGCGGCGGAATTTTGTCCTCAATATTGGGCAGATTTCCAGTCTTCGGCGGTATAATATCTTTTCCCCTTAAAGTGGCGTCTACAGCGCTGCGGGGTGTTGCTGCGATTCTATAATAAAAATCCTAAAATTTCAATTGTATTTAAATCCTTACTATAAAGTAAGGATTAGCTAATTTTTTTCTTCATTCGTTAAAAATGTTATGAATATTATCAACAATCACTTATTAATATAAAAATATAGATGATCTAAAGAGCCTAGTCTGTTACATATGGATCATTAAATGAAAATTTAACAAAAAAATATCATTAGATTTTAATGATTGCTCTGCTAAAAATCAATGCATTCCACTGTCAAAAATTTTGGCTGAAATTTCTGATACTTTTTTTGGGAATTTTCATCACATTTCAATTTTAACTTTCTTCCAACAGCGTTGTTTTTCTGTTGGTTCATGGTCAGCGTTAATTTGTCACATTTTCTGTTTTTGTGATACTGGAACTGCAATAATTGCTTTCTCGAAACCTTCGATGTAAACGCCGAGGAGAATTCGACTCATCGGCATAATTTGCGGGCTGATAAGCCGGTCTGGCAATTTTATTGCAAAAAACCGGAATACTAGCGAGTTTGTGATAACAGAAAAATTCTTAGAAACAAGTTCAATGAAATATTCAATAAATATTCCATTGTCGGTGACCGGATTTTTCTTCCCCGAAAAAATTTCTCGGAAAAATCTCCCCGTGGAAAAAAATCCCTCGTCTAAATATTCCCTCGGAATTATTTTTCCGGAATTATTTTTCCCTGAAAATCGCCGAAAAAAAAATCTCCGGCAAAAATGAAAAATAAACATATTACAATTTTTAACTTTATTGTTAATGTTGGAAAGTATTCTCGTTACTCCTCCAAGTTACACGTGATAATGACAATGTAATTTCATGATTGGTTGCTTGGAAATATGTTTCTTTTGAAATGGATTGTTTTGGTAGTGCAAGATGATGTTTTGTTTAATGTTGTCAATGTTTTTTTTTTATGAATCAGCGATAGGACGAGAATATAATGAATGATGAAGATTCATGGATTATTGATGCAACAGATTAATTCGAATTATTTGGGGGAATTGGTTCGAAAATGTTGACAATTAATTTATTGCAGTAACGTAATTTATTTATTATTGATCTATTGAAAAAGTTGAATTCTCATCTGGCATGTCTTCGAAGATTGAAGGATCTAATAAATAAAATTGACGTTGATAATGCGTGTTTGTGTAATTGTTTTTTACATTCATAAAGGGAAATAATTCCGGGGGAATTTTTTCCGGGGAATTTTCTCCGGGGATTTTTTTTCGGGGGGAAAAAATCCGAGAACCTAATTGTCTGCTATCAGGAGACAATAGTATTTATTTTTGTTGTGGATCCTTACCCTTTGAAGCACTAGGTGCATCTGCATCGTTAATTGAATTATTCACCCTGCAATTGGCCCTTTGCTATTGCGTAAAAGTCTCAAGTCGACTTTGCCCTTAATCGAGTTTTTGAAGGATATCTCCGAATTAAAGAAAGATAGCGAAATTTTCGTAATAACCCTATTTGAGATTGAAGCTAAATTGAGATGCCGGTTGGGGAAAAGTGGAATTGTGGAAGGAGGTGGAAAATTAAAACACGCAGAATTATAAAATCACACTGTTGTTGTACTTTATTGTGGAATAACCCACGCGTCTTGATAAATTAATAATGTTACACTATTGATTTGCTCAACAAAGTCAATTAAATGATGATTTGAAAATGCACTGCACTTAAGATTCTCTTGATATTAAACTTGATGATTGACTCAAAATAATTGATAATTAACTCGGAATTAATTGATAATTGAATTAAATTAAATAGAGACGCTGTACGAAGCGCTAGACTCAAATATATCGCGTTGATGTACTCGGGTGATGTACTCGATTGAGCGGTTACGGCGATACAATACTGTGATTAGAGTGACTCTCTCGGTGGCTAGAACGATACTACTGACTTCTTCGGGGATTTTCTTCGTAGCTGACCATGACCCCGAAGGGTCCCGAAGTTTCTCGAGATTTTCGTTGAGCCCGGTGACCGTTTGACTAGTTTGAATAGCTGAATTTCAAACAAACCTTTTTTGTAGCGCTTAATTCCCCCTACAAAAAAGGTCATGACAGGAATTTAGCTATCTTTTTTCGATTTCAAGATATTGACTGAAAACTGGGCAATAGTCCAAAGCGACTTGAACCATTTTTGAATAAATGAATAAATACATGAATATTATGTTTTTCCTGCAACAATTGCCCTGTTGTAGCATGATTCTCATTGGCTGGCGCCTCCTCCGCAATAAAAATAGATAAAATTGACAGATGCGAGGGAGAAAAGACCGAATCAACCAGGATACTGCGTACATGTAATACAATCCATCTGCACTGTTGGTTTTTGACGGTTGGGAGCGGCACGCGCTGCCCTTGCAGCTGTCGAGGGGGTGAGATTGTTGGGTCTAGTGGGGGTACAACGGGCACGCGACACCCAGGGGTCACCCCCGTTCGAGCCACAATCACTCTACTAACGGTTCAACGTTCACCTCAACTCTTGCACAGGCTCGATGGAACGTTAAATAATCCTCGCACTAAAATAGTTGATTTCCATCATTTCTCCATTCTCTTTAGTATATTTCTCAGTGTTTATTCCTGTGATAGATATATGTATTTTATTTTATTTTATTGTTGAAAATAAATAGACTGAACAAGTGAAATCTGTGGATTTTTGGAGGAGAAAGATGAAGAGATCGAATTCTGTGAGTATTTTCGTTTTTTATCGATTTTATTTCGTTTGGAAAAATATCGTTTTGGAAAAATTAGTAACTGTTTATTGATAATCGATGATTTATTAACCACAGGCGCCTTGTCTGACCGAAGCGGAGGTCCAGAAGAAGAGGTTGAAAACTTCTGACGAACAAATGGTAACGTTTTTTCTTATTTTTGAAGATTGAATCTGATGAATGAATAAATTACATGTTTTTAAAATATCTTAGGGACCGAATACAAGGGAATATTTACAGTTGGCTTTAGCTCGAGTGCTGGAATTGCAGAGAGCTGTGAAGGATAATACTTACTTTGCTGAGAATTCCAGTGATATCGGTGAGTAATTTCGAAGTTGGAAGGATATATCATGATGTTTTATGTTTAATTGGTCTTGAAAATGAGTGAACGTAGAAGGAATTACCAAGTTATAGATGGATAAAAATCCCAAGAGGGCGGATGTCTGGAATGAATGGAAAAAGCGTCGAATTTTCATGAAGCCCGCCTAACAAACAAAAAATAATTGAATACCATTCTCTGAAACATGAACAAACGAATTATAATTGTCCAAATGATTTAGGTCAGAGGAAAATAGAATAATTCCACTTTCTTAATATTGCGTTTACTAAGGGTTTGTTAGAACAAAGTTGAGGAGAATTAATAGCTAGAATTATGAGATTATCTCACATTTTTGACGTTAAGAATAGGAGAATCTGAATGCAATATAGTGAAAATGATAATCGATTTTTTCACTTTGAATAAATAATGTTAATATCCAAATACAAAATTTCTGATATGAATAAAAAGAAGATGTGACTCAATATTCCAAATGAAGTTTTAATTTTTAATTTGGGGCTGAAACATGAGATGACAATATTCTAAGCACGGAATTATATTGACGAGATGAACAACAGATTAATTGAATTACCGCGTGAACTAAATAAAAAATGATAACAGTGTGGACACACACTTTTACCAGAGTATCAACAAACATTGAATTCCAGAAGTTTACACTCTAAAGTGTGTTCTGGAAAGGAATTGAATTGTAATTACGATTAAAATCTTATTCAGTGAGCATAGGAATTAGAATATGAGGAAATCATTTATTGTCATATGAAACTTTAACAGCTGATAAATTGGGACATTTGATCTGATAAATTGGGACATTGAGTGATTAAAAATGATTATAAATAATTAATTGAAACAAGGAATATTGAATCTGACAGGGAAACGGGCACACACAGCAAAACCTAAACGCAAATTACGTTTAAGAAGTCGTCTTTTACGCTTTGTGAAGCGTATTTTACGCTTGAAGTTGAAGCGTAAATGACGATTACACAGACGTAATTTACAATCTCATATTTGTAAATTACGCTCAAAGTTTCCGTAAATTACGATGATTTTTTTTGTATTTTTGATAAACGTAATTTACGTTTTGGTAAACGTAAAATGCGCCTTGTTTAGACGTAATTTTTGGCGTGAATACGTCTATAATTTCAATATGGAGGTCATTTTGGGAAACGGTTCTTGTGTGCAGCGCCATCTATCGGAATTCTAAAAAAAATTAGGCACTTCGAGGTAATTCGAGAAGTTTCCAGAAAATTCGAGGAAATGCAAGGAGTATCTAGGAAATTTGAGAAAGAAGTTAAGACCATGGACGTATCCACGTACAGCTGCATCGAAGATACAGCCGCCTGAACTTTTTACGTTTTTATTTTGACCGTGAAATACGCTTTTTTAAAGCCTAAATTTCGATTTTTATGACGGAAAAAAGCCATTAGACATCGTATTGACGTCAAGCGTAAATTACGTTTATTAAAACATAATTTCCGTTTTGGTTTTTCTGTGTGCATAATGAATGGGCATCAACGGGTGGCGCCAGTATAATAAATAAATGAGTAATTATTTAATAAATTATGAATACAAGTCAGACCAAATGAGTTCATGAAAGCATAAATCTCCAGGAGATTCCGATAGCGACGAGGATTTGATGCGCGACGTCCTGACGAGAGTCTTCAAGGACCTCCCTGGCTCCTCCGCGTCAGTTCCATCGATAATTGAACGTGCGACTCGCCGAAATCCCCCGGAATTGAACAAAGTCCGAGGGAAGAGTATTCAACTCTCCGGCTACGACGCCTGTCGGAAAGTAGCTCTCAACTTCATGAAGGCTGCTGTGAAAGCAGTTCCCCAAGTCGACGACAGAAGGGACATCAGGCGGATCGACAGAACTCGAAGGAGAGACACTCTCTCCAGCGAATACGAAATTCGATCGCGAATGCTTCGAGGCCTCGATCTTCATCTCGCAATTAAACAGCGGGATTACAGTTACAAGCTGATGAAATTGTGAATCCACAGTCAATCATTCTAATTATTCTAGTCGTTATTCAATTTTAAAACTTTGTTCCATGAATTCTCAGCCAAGGGGAAGTGGAAAAATTTGGAAGATGGCTTAAAAAATTAGTTCACTTTGTAAAAACCGGACGGAGTGAGTTTAGATTAATTTGAAGAGGATAAATAATTTTAAGAAAAGCTTGAAAATACGAGGTGGAAGCGCCGCCATTTTTGAAGCCCTCCCGGCAGAGGGAGGGGGCATCCGAGCAAGATGGCGGTGCCTGCACCTGTCAACTACCTCGTATTTTTTAATATTCCTTGAAATTATTTGTCCTCTTCGGATTATTTGCAAATCGGTTCATCCGGTTCCTGGAAAAGAATGAATTTTTCAAGCTATCCTTCAGATATTTCAGTTTATTTTCAGCTGAGAGTTCATGGCGCAGAGCTTTCCCCGCATATCAAAATTGTTTTCTGATTCCCGGGGTCTCTCAATAATGCTTCTAGTCATAAATTATTTTTTTCTAGTCAAAAAAAATAATGTTTTTAATTGAATGAAAAAATAACATAATTTTTTTCTAGTTAAAGAAAGCCCTCTTAATGTTGATCTGCCTAGTCATAAAATATTTTTGACTAGCAAAAAAATTGAAAAAAAAATGTCTTCAATTAAACAAAACATCTTTCAAACAAAGAAATCCTAGAATTTCTCCTCTAGTCAATGAAAAATGTAGAGAAATATGGAAATTCATGTAAAAAAATTATTTATTATACCTCATATATGACAATAAAAAAACATCACGTAATCTAATTACTCTATATGACTTAATCATAACGTCTCACCAACTAATCTGTAAATATCCTGACCACCTCTTTCTCAATTGTAAATAATTTCACGATCTTTATATCTGTCTCTACAATTTCACGAAGAAAAATCCTTAAATTAAATGAATTAAAATTCCGGGAAAATCCCTCACAATGAATAATTTCAATCATTGAGTTGAAATTCGAGACTACAGGTACATCATTTATCCACTATTTTCGTATTTTCAAGGACCATTGACAGATTCTAATGGTTTCATGCAAAATTATATCACCACTCATTCTCACTTTATTTCTGCTCTGTTATTTCAACTCGACTTGATTTTTTTATCATCTAAAAAACGACGATATTATGCAATTTATGCGGTCGAATCAGAGCCCTAGCGACTCCTCCCTTAAATATACATTTATCATAAATTAATTCAACGGATCCTTCTTCTTCTCTGGACTAATCCATCAGCTATGCTGCGTAACAAATGAAAATTTCTGTTTCGATAGTGTCCACACGTGCGAAAAATTTTCACAGAAAAATCAGTAGAATTCGATATTTCTGCACAACTTATTCTATGGAAATACCTTCTATAGAAATTCCTCGACTCATTTTTTTTTCATTTTTCAAATGAAAAAAAAAGAAACATTGACTGAGAAAACTTGCAACATTCATATTGAAAATGATTCTGCAGAAATTCAATAGAATTTTTTATAGAATTCCACAGGTTTTTCTACGGCTTTTTTTGTACGTCTGTTTAAAATGCACGACTACCTTTGATAAACCACAATTTTCGTATTCACTCAACGATTTTTTAGTATTCAGCTGCATTCAGTGACATTTAGGCACTAACGAATAGATTAACCCTCTGACTGCCAATCTTATCCCCTACTTATGGGGGCCGGGCGTTCGACGTGGAAGGGGATGAGCAGCGAGCGTGCGAACAGTGCCGTAGCACTAAGCGTACGTTTGAATACATGAGTCCCAAATAAAAAAAAATTTAAAGGAATTTATTGGCAGATAGGATGAAACAAATTTAAGGAAGAAAAGAAGCAATTTGAAATAAGACATCTCATTGCTGTCAATCTCCAAATCATGGACAGGACCTCGATTTTCAACAAATGGTTTTCGTTCTAGTTATTCATCAATTTTTTTCTTTTTCTTTGCTGAAAAATCATCTGGATTCCTTCTGGATGCCTTTTTATGTTTCACGTATTCACTTCTACATAAATTTTTCCACTTTTCAATAAACTTTAATTCTTTTTCTTTTTTAGGCACTGACTCTTTACCACTGACATGTTTTCATTTTTATCTCTCATTATTTGTTGTCTATCTACCAAAACTTCTACTACGTATTACGCGAGAATATGCAGAGGGCCCCAATTGCTTCGCAATACTTACAACGGCCCTGACGCAACAGGAGTGAGGGAATAGTCACATGCCCATTTCTCTCGCGCTGTGATTGGCGGCCATATCACACCGATACGGTTTCGTACGGTTTGCGAGTCAGAGGGTTGAAACTGTAAAATTATCATTTATGAATCATAAGTACCTTAAATACCTTAAATTGTATCGAAAAGAAAAATCGAGGGATCAAGGTGTGTCGCCACCACTTCCGCAACTCCAAGACAATTCAAATTTTCCCATAATTATCTGCCAACTGAAACCAGTTTTTTTTCCAATCCTTTTTTTTCAATGAGAAACCTCAAATTATTTTCTTCAAATTCTTGACGATTTTCATTGATGAAACTGAAGAAGGAGACGATGACGTTGATGGCGACGTCTCCTCCTCGTGAAATTTCCCTCAGTGTTGTTGAACAAGTGTTGGACCACTGCCAGGATTTCTCCATGGATCAGGTATGTCGTAGTGAGCTGGTACAGTGATCAATGCATCGTCAGCAGTGCGATTTGCACTGCAGTTCTTCGGCTTGGTGCGTGTTGTGTTGACACACTCAATGGGTAGTTTTATAAATTCAAGGCGATATTCGAAGCCATAACTGCTGACACGAAGGATCGTGTGGAGGGGGACCTCCATGTAAGGTAATTCCTCTGGTTTTTTATCGAGAAAGAAGCCGATTAGGCAACGCAACACTGCTTGGTGGGATATCACGAGGACATTGTTCGATTGTTGAAGTTCAGCTAGAACTGGATCGACACGTTGCATTATGTCGACGTAACTCTCACCCCAGGGGTAGCGGTAGCGCAATTTGTCCTGATCCCTCCAGGCGAATTCCTGGGGATATACAATTTTTTTGTGAGAGAATTCTTAAAATTTTTTTTAATTGATTTTTTTTATTTTCAATTTTTTTTCAATTAAAATTTTGCAATTTTACCAGCTGCAAAAAATCTGATGATAGCTGAATTGTGTTATTAAGAGCCCTCGAAAAAAAAACAGTGAAATGCGGGATCCAAAAATCTCAAAAAAAAATTTGTTCATTTCAGAAATTAGATGAAGTGAGTTGGGGGTGATCTGAAGAAGCCAAATAAATTCAAAATATATTTAAAAATGCGAGGTGGAGACGCCGCCATCTTGCGTGGAGGGCGCTCCAAAGATGGCGGGGCCCACATTTGCCACCTCGTATTTTCAAACATTTATTATAATCATTTATCGTCTTCAGATCACCTTCAACTCGTTTCATTCAGTTCCCAGAGAATGAACAACTTTTTCAAGCCATTGTTCAATTTTTAAATAAAAATAAGAATAAATAAATAAAAATTCTTTTTCATTTAAAATAAAATTCATGGCGCAAGGTTTTTTCCGCATTTCAGTCGTTTTTTTTTACTTCTGGAATTATTTCTGTTTGCACAGATCATCAATTGCAACTCCCTATCGCGAAATTGTTTTCACAGATGTCAATTATGATTAAATGTTACGTTTGATGACGCGAGATACTCATCCACACGTCACGTGAAAGTCATTCAATCACGACTCCGTCCTCACTCAATACACATACGTTTTTTATCATTAGCGGAGGTCAAGTCACGCTCCAGATATTTTTCAATTCCTAGATCCCCTCAATTACTCTACGTCATTTCGTAAGATGGAAAGTTTCATGGGGCGACAGCTATTTTCCGGGAAAATATAACAAAAATTGAACTAAAAATCCCAGAGTTAAACTCACTTGTGGATAGTTTTCCTGCATTTCCTCGTACGAGAGACCCTCGCAAACCCCAGCATTGAGTTCATTGAGTGCAGCCACATGTTCCTGAGGGGCCTCGATGCTCCTGGCAGTTGCGATAGTGCGACGTAGACGACTCGTCAATACACGTAGATCTGGTATGTGCATGGAATTGATCCGCGAGGCGAGCGCCTGAGCATAACGTTCACCACGTGCACTCAGTACTGCGTCACCACCGATTTTACCGAGAACGTTGTACTCACTCTCTCCATGCTGATGTCAAAATAACACTTCAATTATTTGTAATGAACAAAATTTGAGGGATTAAGAGGCCTTGGGAGTAAAACGAAACTACCCAAATGCGGGGAAAACTGCGGCATGAATTCTCAGTCGAAAGGGAATGAAAAAATCTCAAGGATAGGCTTGAAAAATCAATATATAGAACTCAGACAGTGGCGAGGGGGCAAAGCCNCACTCTATGGGGTTTATTCTGGATCATTTTTTATATTGGAGCTGTTGGAGTTCACATTCCATGATTACAAAAATTAATTTTATATTTCACAGTATGTTTATATTATTATAAGAGAACATTTTTCTGATCTGAAATTCTGAGAAGAGCGTGGACGAATGTTTGGGCAGTTGGTTTTTCAGTCTAAACATCTGTGAATGAATCGTGAGACCTTTGTGGGTCTATGTCGCCAGGGTTTCAGATCTCTGGGATCTTTGTTTCTTTAGTTAGTCCATCTGAGGAGCTCAAAGCGTGTGGATGTGTCTTCCTCGTAAATAATTTCAAATAAAGAAAAGTTTCAACTCAACCGGATTGATTTTTATTAAAAATCACCCATTTCCAATAGGAGCTTTAATTTTTTATACTGGAGGAGGGCCAAGCTCCCTCAAGGGTTGACGAGCGAAATGAGCAAGGGGCGAAGCCCCTACTATACTGTGTACAGTTCTAGAAAAAGAACACATTTTTCAAACAGCCATTCAGTCTTATATTCCCTTTAAGTTTAGAATTCATAGCGGAAATTCTTCCCCTCATTTCAACTAAAGTAGGTCGAAAAGTCGTGAAGGGGGCCAAGCCCCCCCGGTGTTTATTTTCGATAATTTTTTATGCTGGAACTATCTAAGAAATTCTCCGGATCACACCCACACTGGGAGGGAGGAGGACTGAGCGAAGCGAGCGGAGGGCTAAGCCCCCTTCGGGGTCGATGAGCGAAACTAGCAGGGGACCAAATCCCCTAGTGGACAATATACAGTTCTAGAAAAATAAATTTTTTAAACAATTCTTCAGATTTCTCCGTCCCCAAAAGTGACCTGAAAAATCCTGAAGGGGGCGAACCCCCCCGGGGTTTATTTTCCATAATTTCATATACTGGAACTATCTATCGAAGGAGGGGGGATTGAGCGAAGAGAGCGGAGGGCAGCCCCCCTCGGGGTTGACGAGCAAAATAAATAGGGGGCGAAGCCCCCCCAATACACATTTCTAGAATCAGAATAAATTTTTCAATCTTCTTTTACTTGAGAATTCACGGCGCAGTTTTCTCCTCACTCCAATAATTTTTTCCATTCCCGAGACGTCGTAATAAAATTATTCTTCACATTGACTCACCCGAGAAAAGTAGAGTGTATGCGGTTGAGCAGTAATACTACCAAGATACCCAAGTACACTGGACTCAACATGACCCGCAACTTTGTGGGCACGAATGTCCATGGTAACTGTATCAATAGTAATTCTCGGATAGTTCTTCTCGTCCATGGGCTCATATGCCATGACATAGTGGGCGACCTTGAGCTTAAGATCCTCAGCAGCTGCCACTGGATCCATCCCAACATAATCAACACTGTAACGTATGACCTCGGCGTAATTGCGCTCCAGGGCAGCATCATCGTTGCATGTGCACTCGATGAATAAAACCCGATAGCCCAATTGATTGTTGAAGTAATCGAACACCTCCGCGCGTTGATCCTTCCTCACAAGGCAACCGTCCAGAATCTTTTCGTGTTGAAGAGAAAAAAAAAATGTGGAAAACAACGGTTTTGAGGATGGGGAATTTTTTGGATGAAAAAAAAATGCTGGAGTCTAAAAACTTTTGGGAATGCTTACAGCAACTGTATTTCCAGATGCCAACCATGCAGCACAATCATGCATAGCGTCACGTGTTGCCAATGACCTCAGTGCTGAGTTGGCGGCATGGTCAGGTCGGAAAAGCTCGTGTGTACCGTAGAGCTCGAGCTTCTTGCGTCGGTAATCACTGACACGCATCACTGAAATTAGGAAAAAAGGTTCATGGAAAAATCTAGCGAATTCGTGAGAAAGTTCCATTAGATTTCTATTGGAAATTCTTTTTTCATCGCTCGTACGTAAAGTGGGGTGATGAATAGAGTATAGAGTGAGAGAAGTGTCCTTTGACCCTTGCGAGGGTAGCACTCGCTTCGGCGAGGTCTGCACACCTCCCACCGGCTAGGAAACACTATTTTGTGATACATGACTGAAAAGTCCACTTTCCGAAACAGTTTAGAGTGCGTAAAGTGGTTTTTTCTGTACGGCGTGCGTACAATTCACAAGCGTGCGTAAAGTTAATTTCGAGTGCGGAAAATTTCGAATTTTTCATGAATTTCTCTGAATGTGAGCTTTCTGAGGGCTCCTTCCAATGTGATGTTTCAAATTCATTCAAGTATGTGTAAATAAAATTTTTCTACTAACATTTTATCGAAGAGCTGAGGGGAGAGATAGAACGGTAAAAAATGCAATCGGTTGAATAGAAGAAAGGGATAATAAGAATAATGATGATGATAACATTCAACTAAGTTGAAAATCTGACAAAATTACTTAAAAAGAAATTTTATTCAATTTAATAACAGGAAATAAACAATGAATGACACATGATAGAAGGAAATGCTAATTTATTAGCAAAAATAACTATACTATATGCAACTCAAGAGCAATTCCCCACTTGTTTTGCTTGAAAAGAGCAAAAATTTTCCCAATTTTACTTTGATTTCAGACATTGGAAGTACATCATCGAGCAAAAGAGGGGAAAAAATCCATAAATATTCCCATTCAGTTCTCTTTGTTTTACCTTTTGCTGACTCGCCATTCCAATTTAGCCGTCTAGCCAGACTCTGAGCGACATGAGATTTTCCGCGTGCCGGAAGACCCGACGTGGCTATCACAACCCCAGAGAATTTCCTCGGGGATTTGGTTACTCCTGGTTTTCTCACCGTTGACTCAGTTCCACTTTCTGAAGCAAAAAATAAAACAGCAAAATGACGATACATTTCACTAGTCAACGATAATGAACGACTCGAAACCCATCACAAACATATCAATAAACACTAATTAGTCGTGTAAACATCATCAAACGAGTTTAACAAGTCTGAAGGCCGTTAAAAGTCAATGAAAAAAATAGACAATTCATGATAAAATAATTAAGGAAAATTCGAGTTAATACCGATGATGCACATGACTTCGCGGTAATTCAGGAAACAATTCACTAGTTTTTCCTCAGAGATAATACGTCCGAGTGTCGGAGAAGTTTAGATTGCACTGAAGGCGAGAGTGATGAAAGAAAATATTGCACTTGAGATTTTTCTATTTTTGGAGATTGTTAATGGACTGTTGTCGCGTTTTGGCGGATGCTCTCGGTGTGTTACTCACGTTCTCGTTATTTTCCATTTTCCCTAGAATTTTATAACTCTAAAAATGAACGGAAAAATGTACAAGGAAAACGCAGCGTTTGATCGTCACATATTGCCTGACCTTTCCATCCATAAAAGCCAGTATATGAAGAACAATGATCGAGTGAGCGGAAAAAACAATGATGAAAATGCACACGTTAGTGTTATTCCACGAGGACGGATGTCAGCGAGTTTCAATTACTCGGCAAAACTTCCGGAATTGCATTCTGTAATTGTTCGTTTGAGTCTAATAACTCTGCGAACATGTGCAGCTACCGGAGGGTTCAGGAGTGAAATTTTGCGTTGGGAAGATTTATGAATATAATTACTGAGCTATTTCTGGTACGCATGTGGGGCTGAGCTTTTACGACCCTCCTCCAGCCTAATGTCAATTTATTGCCTCAATTGTTATTATAATCCCGTGGGTTTTAAAATAGCAGTGACGTAAATTGATAGATTGAGAATTTTATCATGAAAACGCACGGCTAAAATACTATTTTTTGCTTCCGAATGGAAGCGCTGTAATCGCCCAACTTACACATCCTCTAATTTTGATTGGAAATTATGTAGAATCGCCTGAAACGTAAAAATACAAAGTTTGGAGACCATGTCTGTAGGTTAGTATGTCCACCGCAACGTTTCCGGTGGTCAATTTTTAGAAAATTGAGTAAATAAGTGGCTAAAGTGATTTCAAAAAATCTGAAATTTTTTCAGATTATAGGTGTTAATGGGGACTGACTCTGTGCAAAATTTCAGCCCGTTCGATCTAATAGTTTTTGAGAAAAAGCGATTCGTTTTAAAATCGTTTTCCGCAAATATCTTCAAAACTGGTGGACCGATTTCGATTTATTGTTTTCAAAATATTCGTTTCGATGTCTTGTATCTAAATCATTCAAAACATATACACTCGTTCACACAAAGTTTTCGAGATATTCCCGTTTTTCCGTTTTTTCATAAAAAAAACTTTGTAATCACGTGCAAGAATCGAGATATCAACTTGAAATTTGGACTGAAAATATTTATATCCGTTCATACGAAGTATTCGAAACATTGGAAGTCAGTAAAGTTCTATTTGAAAATCAGTAAAGTAATTGATTTTTTAGTTCAATTATTTTGCGAAAATGCGGAAAAATCAGGAAAATTTGGGGAACAATAAAAAATTCATATCATTTTGTTTCTGAATAGTCATGTTCTATTGAAAATTCAATCAAGTTGTGAAATTTACTTCTCACTGCCACTGAAAACTCGTGAATTTCCTTGAATTCTACCTAAAACTTGAAATTTCATAACCATTTTTCCGCTAAATCGGATTCAATGTCACTCTCATGATGTTTACTACCACATTTTCCATGAAATTTCGAAAAATTTCTAAAAGTGTGTCTCCAACTGAATAAACAGTCTAAGATCATTAGACAACAGCGTGATCGCGATTCTGCTAAAGTTTTTCGTCACACCCAGATGCGAGAAAATGGGGAAAATTGAGGTCACATGTACCACGACCCAATTCACCGATAAAAAGTCTTGTCGACATGGCTTTATCAGTCTTGTCTCCCCGGGTGGCAGTCGATAAGTCACCCAGAGGTCACATGTCTCGGGATGTTGAATAAAATCATCAATAATTCATGCTGTGAAGACACAATCTGTTTAAAAAAAAAATTAGAAAAAATCTACTCTCTGGGTGTTGTTTGTTTTTCGTTTGTCTGTATACTTCGGTTATTTCTGAGCTTGTGTCAATATTTTGCAGTAGAAATTGTCGCAAATAGTTTCGTCATACTTCGCGTAACGGAAAACTGTGATATCGAGAGAAGACTAACAATGTCTATGTTCGTTATCATAGATAGGAAAAAGGCATTTTTACGTTGGTTCAATGTCATGTTCAGCGGAAATTTTATTTTCGTGTCTACGGAAATTTTATTTTCTTTCAGAAAATTCCATTTTTCAGTAATGAATCAGAATTTCGGAAAACACACTGAAGGATATTTCAAATGATTACGATAAGAATTTAATTTTTGTGAAAGATATTAAATTTCCTTTTATTAAGTTGATTAATTTCCCTGAAGTAGGGTGAACACGCCAATAGTTGGACGCGGACGATTTCAATACCTGAACGATTTCACCTTTCATTAAATCCTTCTATTTACTAAAGATGAAAGAAACGTCAAGTTGTTTTGTATGGAAATATCTGGAAACTGTCTGACCGCTAATCTTCAATTCTGATTGGTCAATGAGTCACTTGAAGTAGTCGCTGAAAAAAATCTCCGGTATTTTCAAATTCTTCAAATGCCAAAATTTTGGCTGCGTCATGTTTTTCATTTTTTCATGTGCGAAGTTTATGTTTATATAAAAAAAATTCTAAATTGCCTAATTGTTGATCATGAGAAAAAAAAATAGTATTTGTAAATTTTTTCAACTCACAAATTATTCTTCACTTCCCAAATTTTAATTTTGTCATATTTATCATACGCAAAAATGATCAATTCTTACATAAATTCTAAATTCTACAAAATTCATGAAAATTCTTCGGCTTCCCAAATAACTCGAGAAAAATCTTTGAAGATCTACAGTCATCTGGAAAACTGAAATTTTCAGAAGAATTCAAGAAATTTTTTCAGTTTTCTAGGAAATCAATTCATAACCCTCCCCTCATTTTTCAACAATTACAGATTTTAATCAGATTATTTTAAAAAGTGAAAAAAAGAGAATTAATCGAAGATTAAAAATTATGCATTGATGTTTCACTCTTCATTCTCTTAATTCTCTTTAAGTCATTGTCGATAATTATAAAACATCTATGAGTATATGAGGTTCAATAAATTCCATTTCTTCATTTTCACAACGAATAGATAAGCGTGCGCACAGGTCTAGTATTCTATAAATAGTAGAATGAAAACTATGTGGATTATCACCATTATCAATAATAACACTTATGTATAATCACGTGATGAAGTTTTTTTTTGAAATATCAACATTACAGCAAGAAAGAGAATAAAATATTCGGGAGGTACAGTGCTGGGTGGCGTGGCGCTGCAATTTGCTAAGCATCAGTGACACAGTGTCGTGGAGAAAAAAAAGTTCTCTTCCGAAATAGTCAGATGTGGGAAATAGCACAATATTTGCAGGAGGAGAATCATATCCCGAAGATTAATAATCTATTTGCCCTTGTATTTCTCCACATTCAATAAAACAAAATTCACATGTTTGTATAAACTGGATGAAAATTCTATATTCTTCCAGATCGTCCATGTATTGGCCACCCACTGTCCCTTTACTGGCCCTAGCGTCCAGTTATTGGGAATTTGGACGATATTCCACTTTTCTCTCATTTAATTATTCTTCTCTTCATTTTTCTCCACTTCAAATTATTATTTTTTCCTAATTCATTTATTCTTTCAGGTCTAGAACTCATTTTTTATTCATTTAGCTACTTCATCGATTTCAGATCCTTTAATAAAGTTCAACATTTATTTAACCGTATGAACTACAATTTACCATTCATTTTTCATAAAAATTGGAATTTTCGAGACGAACTGCCCTGAAATTTCCAAGAAGTATACGGAAAATTTCGCGCGAAAGGTCTGAACAGACTTTTAATTTTAATTTTACTTCGAAAAGGAACAATCGTGTCAATGTGGCAACCTGCAATCTAGAGTTGCGCTGAAAACGTGCTCAATACATTTCCCGGAGCACTAGATTGTCCCGGGAATGTTCGATATATAAACGTGCCAGGTACTCACAGACGCAGGTGATGTTATTTTGACACGATTTCATTTTATTTTGGTGATTGTGGTGGGGTGTTATCAGGTAGGTGATACACGTGTCGCAAGGAGGATGATTCAATATTGGCATTCGATTATGTATGTTGATAAATTATTAATTAGGCTGTCAGGCAGAAATGAAGGCTGAAAAATATTCATATCAACCGATACGCTTTCATTTCTCCATTTGCACAACCTTTCGATGACGAATGATTTTAAGGATCTGTTGAGACATCCATATTTCCGAAAATTTTCGTCATCTTCACTTCGAATAACAAACATATAACAAATTTGTTAAATTTTGTTGTCTTCTTTCATTCGACTAAAATTTAGCAAATTTCTCATTTTCTGTAATTTAAAAAGCGATTGAGAAATGATTTCAAAACGCTCAGATGACCGGAGCGAAAGTGGCGCCGTCTAGTGGGTCAACTACAAAGTATAGGGAGTTGTGACGTAATTACCCCATCTAAGCTAGAATTTTAATCATTTCCATTGAATAATAAGTGAGAAATTGCTTTTGTATTGCATATCGTATAGTTATTTTGGCTAATAAATTAGCAATATGCTTCATTTCAGTAAATTGAATAAGATTTCTTTTCAACTAATTTTGTCAGATTTTCAACTTAGTTGAATGTTATCATCATTATCCTTATTATCCCTTTCTTCGACACAACCGATTGCCTTTCACGGAGAGAAAAGTCAGAGAATTTTTGTGGGGAAATTCCGGGAAAAATTCTAGTGCTGCACTAGAATTGAGGCGCAATGTGCCAGCATATGAAAATTTCCCCTTCGGCACTAGAAAATTTAATGTTTCATCACGAAATCTTCTTTATCGGCAAACGAAAAATTACTCGACAGACAAACAAATGTTCCCCGGCCATGATTTTTTTTCCCTTAATTATTCATTAATAACATCAACGTTATTCAAATTAATGTACTACAGTATCAACAAAAATGAGCCTTAAGCCCACGAATTATTTTTATAGATTTTTTTTATTGCATTTGTTCCACAATTACAGGGAATTACATTATCTTAAAACGTCACCACTGAATAAGGTCAATTTTCAACAATTTCTACGACCGGTTGCTTTACACTTGTTTTCCCACAAATTAGATATGGTTAATCACACTTTTAGAGAAAAATAAGCCCAATAATCCCTGATTGTCACATAATTCTACAGAACACGCACTAACGTTATCCGACGTTGAAAACGCCATTTGTAAGTCTCCACTCGAGACTCCCGAGTGCAGCTGTTCGACTCACTTCGGCGAGCTGAACGTTGCAGATGTCGCGCGGACACGTACGAGGATAGGAAGAATGGCAAAAATTCCAGTGCTAGCACTAGAAAAATTCTCCAACTGCACAATAAAATTTCTAATGTTACCAAGAATTAATCAAGTTTTTCCCACAATTTTCTACGGAATTCCCCACAAAATTGACACACCGGGAAATTTTCTAGTGCCAGCTCTAGAATTTTTCTCGTGCTTCTTTGCAAAAATTGATCAACTTACAGCAATATTTCCGTGCTGATCTAGAATTTTTATTCTTATTTCGATTAAAATATGGGAGTTCGGCAGTTTGCGCCTCGTTTCTGGTGCCGAGCACTAGAATTTTTCCCCGACTTTTCTCTCCGTGTTCTTACGGTTCTATCTCTCCCCTCAACCCTTCGATAAAATGTCAATAGAAAAATTTTATTGACCCATACTTGAATGAATTTGAAACATCACAATTGAAGAAACCATCAGAAAACTCACTTTCCGGGAAATTCATGAAAAATTCGAAATTTTCAACAATCATAAAAATCAAATCAGCCAATATAACAATCGTAATCATCTTTCAACTTCGACTGAATGGCATTAAAGCAAACATTTTAAGCTATGATTGAGTTCATTTGAAGCATGATATTCAAAGATATCCCCGGAATTCTGATTTTCAAAAAATACAAAATTTTTGCAAATTTTCGAATAAATCAAAATAACGATTATTGCTATCACCTTTATCTTCGAACTCAGTCAAAAGGACATCCAAACAAATTTTTTAAGCCATCATTCAATTAATTCAGAACATTTTTTTTTAGTTATCGTAGGACAACCGATTTTCAAAAAAATACGAAAATTAAAAAACTAATCGATGAATTAAATTTTAATTCAAGGCGATCGATAGGGCTCAACAATACATTTGTTACATACGTACACATCTACACACGTACGGACGAGGTCTAAAAATTGCATCTTCGGACTATTTCGATCATACTGGGTCGATACAACACAAAAAATCCAAAATTGAAATTTGAACGATTACAAAGCCTCTATTCGGAGGCAAAAAAATGCAATTGTGAATTTTTCTTCATCTTTAGTTTCTTGAAGTCTAAACAATTAATTCTAATAATTGCTCAATAAGAAAAAATGAAAAATAGAATAAGAAATATAATTTACAAAATTGTCGGAAATCTCCCCATTGAAACCGTTCGGTCGAATGAACAATAGACGACCCAAGTCTTGATAGACGTAATGTGAATTGAGCCCGCGTGTTGAGCATGGGGGTTCATGAACCATAACGCAATCAAACGCCTCGTGAGTACAAAGTCCGCTGATTTAAGAGCCACATTATTATCTAATTTATCGATAACGAAAGTCATCAGATGATAAAAAAAACTTGACGAAGAAACGAAACAAACATTCAAGGCCGGTTCTGCAGTGCGTCTGCTGCTGATATTTTTACGTATCTCGTAACTGCCCGAAAAATCCCGGCCTGTGATTGGCCACTGCTCAGGGGGCTTGACTCGGGCCGTTAAATTCCGGACTAAGCCGGTTCCTATCATCCTAAACAACTTCGAAGAGAAATAAAAGGAGAGAAGGAACATGCACAGAAATGAACAGGTGTTCTCAAGGTCTTTACGCATTAATTGCGAGGTTTTTATTGGTTGAGACTGGAGGCACGAAAGTATATCTTTTTCATAAAAACATTAATCAACAGAACAATAAAGGAATGATAATTAAAGGTAAAAAACAAACAAGCATAATTAATAATTGAGAACGTGGTAAAATGAATATGCGTCTGGATAAATTTCATCAGTGAATTTAATTCAGTAGCAAAGTGGTAAAACGGTTCAACTCGACGTATCTCCCAGTTGAGTTTTTGAGAAATATTTCGGAATCTAAGGGAGATAGCGAAATATTTGTAATTACACTTGTTGTAACTCTCAACCGGCTCTACAAAAAAAGTTATAACAAAAATTGACGGGAGGGTTACGAATTGATTTCCTAGAAAACTGAAAAAAAATTTTGAATTCTTCTGAAAAATTCAGTTTTCCAGATAACCGCAGATCTTCAAAGATTTTTCTCGAATTATTTGGGAAACCGAAGAATTTTCATGAATTTTGTAGAGTTTAGAATTTATGTATTGAAATCTGAGAAGTAAGAATTGATCATTTTTGCGTATGATAAATATGAAAAAATTAAAATTTGGGAAGTAGAGAATAATTTGTGAGTTAAAAAAATTTACAAATATCATGTTTTTTTCCCCATGATCAACAGCTCGGCAATTTAAGTATGTTTTGGTATGAAGATAAACTTCACACATGAAAAAATGAAAAATATGACGCAGAAAAAATTGTTGGCATTGAAGAATTTGAAAATACCGGGGATTTTTTTCAGCGACTACTTCACGTGACTCATTGACCAATCAGAATTGGAGATTAGCGCTCAGGCAGTTTCGAGATATTTCGATATTAAACAACTTTACATTTCTTTCATCTTTAGTAAATAGGATTCCTGTGTTTTACCCATTCTCCTAAGCTATCTGGGATTTTGCATAGGAGTTTTTAAAAAATCAAAGAATGTATATAAAAAAATCATTAATTTCTTGACTTTTTTTCAACCTCCTCTGACTACGCCTTAAATACCAAAATGCAACAAAAAATGTACATGTAATCGTGTTTAGAAACGAAAGCACTTGTGAATTGTAGAGGAAAAATAATTGTAATTTCGATTACCGATGGTAATGTATCATTATAACAGAATATCTAGAATTTTTATTCCTGCGAAGATCAATTGAACCATAATTTTTCTCTTCAATCCTTCAGACAGGAACAACTTCAAACGCTCTCCCCCGCCCCGCATGAAGAAGTCATCAACAAGCGATAAAAAATTTAATGTGTCATTCTCACTCAGCATTAATTACTATTAATTACAATTTACAAACGTACTGGTGTCGAGGCGATAAGCTAACGACAAAAGTCTAGATTCATTATTGCGGTCATTGGGCAATGGTCGCCCAGGGAGGTCTGTACACATTTATGGGTAAGCCACACGTGACGAGATACCATAGTAGTCATTATTGTCTACGAGTGAAAGAGAATTAATATGAGTGTTGTGGATGTTGTCTTACGCACGAGACTGGATGGAAACAATATGGAATTACTTTGAGATACGGTTCATAAATATTAACGTTACCTCGTTCATGTTAATGAATGTGATGATTATTCAACGTTGAGTTGTTAATGCAAAATTAAAATGAATACTTGGAGATATTCAGCGGCAATATTATTTGAGGTCTTGATGGTTATTGGTGATTGAATATTTCCTACAATTTTTATTTCATGAAAAAGTTGGTTGGATAAATTGTTTAGACTTGGAGAAGCTCAATACGTGAGGAATCTCACAATTTTATAATTTTGTTTACTTGTTTTGTTCATTTTTTAGCGGAGAGGGGATGATGACGTTACATCTCCGCGCACTTTGCTGTTGACGCGAGAATGAATGCACTAATCTCCTCATTTATTTATGAAATTGTTCCAAATAATGCTTTAGTTGATGCCAAAACTGCGTAAACTCATTGAAAGATAATGCTACCCAAAAGTTAATTTCTAGATTTCCGGAAAAAATTCTAAATGACTTGATTTATTGCATTCTCATAAGTTATTGAATTTTTCTATCCTCATATGTTGTTGATGAAGGCAACAACAACTGTTTGAATCAAGCAAAAAATTATTTGTTCATTAATTGTTTGCATCAAATGAAAAATTATTTCACGAAATTTGCTAGAGTTGAAAATCGCAAAAACTATGTACTAGTCAATTTAAAAAAAATTCACCGTATTGGGAATTTATTAATCTGCCACGGATTAGTTTTTTGAGAGCATCGTTTTCTCATAAGATGAAAAAATCGAGTTCAGGGGGAACCACATTTCATTATTTATTATCTCCCAAATTGTAGTACAGCTAGTTAGAATTTTTTTCAATAGCTGCGGAATATTATAAACATTATCTATAAAAAACTTGACGATAATCGTAAGAGAAAACCTGTTTTCTGGGAATATACCTCAATTTCTCAAATCGCAAATTCGACGAGAGGTGGCGTTGACGAATCAGAGTTGTGACGTCATTCAAGGTCATGAAAGTCTTTTGAAATGATCGTTGCTCAATCATTTTTTAATAATAAAAAAAACATTTGCAATGTTTTACTTTGGATTTAGCCACAATGTGACATAAATAATCGAAGAACAAAATAAAAAAATGAATAAAAATTATGAAAAATTGCCCTCATTCAAGGTTATGAAAGTATTTTGAAATGATCGTTGCTCAATTATTTTTTTAATCGTAAAAAAACAATTTACAATGTTTTACTGTGAATTTAGCCACAATTTGACATGAATAGTCGAATAAATAAATAAATAAATGAATGAAAATTATGAACAATTGTCCCCGGGGACAATGACATAAAACGACGAGAGATGGCGTTAATGGAGCAGAGTTGTGACGTCATTCAAGGTCATGAGAGTATTTTGAAATTATCGTTGTTCAATCATTTTCTTAATCATAAAAAAACCATTTGCAATGTTTTACTTTGAATTTAGCCATAATGTGACATGAATAGTCGAATAAAAAAATTAAAAAATGACTGAAAATTATGAAAAATTGTCCTTAGTAGGGGACAATGGCATCAAAACGACGAGAGATGGCGCTAACGGACGAGACTTGTGACGTCATTCCAGGTCATGAAAGTATTTTTAAATGAACGTTGCTCAATAATTTTTTTAATCATAAAAAAACAATTTGCAACGTTTTACTTCGAATTTAGTTACAATGTGGCATGAATAGTCGAATAAAAAAATGACTGAAAATTATAACAAATTGTCCTCGGTAAGGGACAATGACATAAAAACGACGAGAGATGGCGTTGACGGATCAGAGTTGTGACGTCATTCAAGGTCATGAAAGTATTTTGCAAAAAACAATTTGCAATGTTTTACTTTGACTTTAACCACAATGTGAAATGAATAGTCGAATAAAATAAAAATTTAAAAAATGATTGAAAATTATGACAAATTGTCCTCGGTAGCGGACAGAGACGTCAAAACGACTGAAGAAAGAACGAAATAGGGAAAAAATTGCCGCAAATATTTACATCCGTCGGTGTGCGGAAGAACGTAAACATGAGTTAAATAGACTCACCTCGTTTTTCTTCGGCGCAGGGTGCCATATTGTGTTCAATCTTCAGTCCCCTAATATCACCCTTACCAGCAGTATCGGTTCCCTCCTCCTGAAGAATTCCAGCCTGCAGTGCCAATCTCCTTATGACAATGCAGTACCCAATGATGGGCCCAACAAGTAGATCAAGACAGGCAGCAACCCAGGGCATAACCTTACCGGCCTCAAGCCCAAGATGAAATTTATCGTCAAGATCCGTTTTTACGTTAAATCTCCGTCAAATGCTCAACAATAATCTCTCCCCGATAAAATAAACAACTCTCTTTTATCACAGTTTGCCCCGGCCGAAATAAAATATCAAATTTTCTCCATTAAACGACAGATAAAAAAAAATTGGAAAAAATAAAATAAAATAGACTTTTGATGCTTCAAATTATGGGCTAAAGCTCTTCAGAAAAATGATCGCTGCTTGTGTGTCGTATTATGGACGAGAGGTCCTCCCTCATTCCAATTTGTTTAATCCTCACCTCCGGAGCCAGTTTGCGTGATTGATAATCAATCAATGTGAAATTATGAGTTATTCCTAGTGATTCTTATTGCGATCCCAGGGGGAAAATGCAATTTATACTTCTGTATATTTCTTCACGTGACCTTTCTCTACATACTCGGATCGATGATTCTCCCCTTGAATGGCTCTGCCAGTCCTTATAAATTTTTTTTTCACCACTTCCTCACTTCTTCACTCAACTCGCTCATGAATCTTTCTCCTCGTTAATATACAAAACAGGTAAAACCGGTCTTTCGTATTTTTCTGGTGAAAATATAACTTTTGTTTTCGTTCGATATCTAGCGCTCGCAACGCCCCCTGCTTCGCCAAATCTAGGGCTTCGTCTTCAATAATTCAAGTCTCTATTTTTATTTGTTGATGACGAAAACAGTTACGCTGAATATTGTTTAAACCTCGCAATTTAATCGACCTTATCTTCGCTGATACAACTGTATTTATTTTTATCTCGAGTTTTTTTATTCGCGGATGGTGCGGATGGATACTAGTACTGGGTACTACCAGAGCTTTTGAATCTGCGATTGTTGGGGATCCGTTTGGCTGAAGCTCGTGCGACGAACTAACTCTCGCCTCGCCCCGTATTACTTTTAGTATCGACCGTCGACTCAGTCTCTCTTACTCGCACATCTACCCCCCACTTTCTGTTTGTACATATGTACAAGTTTGTGCGCGGTGTTTATCCGAAGATTTGATGTACGCAAAAATTTGATAAAAGCTACAGCATTTGCTGAAAATTCTTTTGAATTTTTACTGGTTTTTTGTGGAGAAAGTCCATTAAGTTTTTTGCCAATTCTCGTGTTTTCAATAGATATGTTCAATAGATTTCATTTTTTTCTATAATTCATTGCGTTGAAATATTTGATTTTTTTAATGAGAAAGGGAAGTTCATAAAAAATAAACAATTTATGGAGAAAAATATTTGATAATTTTTTATTTTCGTAGTTTTTTAACGTGGAATTTTTTGTATTTTGGCATATTTGTGACCGTAAATTGGCTGGGGGAAGTTGTTCAATAATAAGAAACACAGAAGTTTCGAATGTTTATTCGGAGATTTGATGTACGCGAAAATTTGATTGGAAAAAGCTACAGCATTTGCTGAAATTGCTGTTGAATTTTTATTGGTTTTTTTTTGTGAAGAAATTTCATTAGTTCTTTGCCAATTTGCGTTTTTTTAATAGAAATGTTCAATAGATTTCATTTTGTTGTATAAGTCATTGCATTGAAATATTTGATTTTTTATGAGAAAGGGAAGTTCAAAAACTAAAAAATTTATGGAGAAAAATTTTTGATAATTTTTTATTTTCGTAGTTTTTCTTAACGTGGACAGTTTTTTGTATTTTTGCATACTTGTGACCGTAAATTGACTGGAGAAAATTGTTCAATACTAAAAAACACACAGAAATATGCAAAATTGAAAAAATTGAAATGAATTATGAAAATTGTCCCATTTTTTCAATTTTGCCAAAGTTAATTTTTTACGATAATTATTGACTTTGAAAAAATGTGCTGTAATAGTTTTTGGTTATAACCTAAAAGTAATATGCTCATGTCGTTTGTATTATTTTTTAAGTTAAAATTTGTTGATTTTATATTATGTGAGGAGCCATTAACCAATTTTGTAAGATGAATAGACTGCCCTGAAGAAGTGTGATAGCACACAAAACCTTGGCAAAATTGAAAAAAGCAGGAGAATTTCCACATTTTTTTTAAAGTTACAATTTTTCATTTTTTATTTTTGCACATTTGCGACCGTAAATTGACTGGAAGGAGTTGTTCAATAACAATAAAAAAACGCACCGAGATTTCTAACGAATGCTCCAGACATTTCAATCGGTGTGCGGGAATATTTGAGGAAAGACTTTTTAAAAAACTTGTTTTATGTCATAGGTGCCCAGAATCACGCGATTCTAACCTCGCTTCGCTCGGTAGAATCGCGGATTCTGGCCCCTGTGACATAATAGTACATTAGAGTACAAGGGCACAAATTTCGTTTTCAACGAATGTGTGTACAGACCTCGCCTTCGGCTCGGCCTGTAAACTACACATTCGTTGAAAACGAAATTTATTACCGAGTGTCTATAATATTTTATGTCAAGTCGTGCAGAAGTCGAGTTTTGAGCAGGCTGCGCGAAGCGCAGCGTGCGATAAACTCGACTTATTGCACGGCGCGACATAAAATAGTATACGAAACTCGTGCGTTATGGTGTTTTTTGACTCGTGGGATTGTAAAACTCGCCTTCGGCTCGTTTTACAACTTCTCACGAGCCAAAAAACCCATTACGCACTTGTTGCGTAATATACTATTGTCTTTATTTACATCTTAGAATGTCCAATCCGTTCAGGAAAGAATTTGTTTCACAATATTCTTAACAACCAGACGTCAAACTTTGTATTTCCATTTCCACTTATTTTTCTCCTAAGCCTAGCTTTTGAAAATGTCGCGTGATATTGCATCAACTTTCAGTCAAAAATTATTTCTTCATTCTTCGATTGCCATCCTGTGCATATTCTATACACAATGTTGACTAAAATATTTTTATACACGTATACTCTCTTTAATTATTTCATCCTTTAATTGCATCTACATACTTAAATAAAGAGGTACATAATTTTACGGAAAAACATTCAATTGAAGTAATCATCAAGCCTCTGACAGTTACATAACGTTAAGAAGAATCTTGATATAATTTGCTGTTCTTCACTTCAGTTGGATCTTCCACCCCTGGATTTTCTCATGTTCCATCGCCCGAAACCTCTCACTGTCTGGCGATGTTTATTTCCATCGCGACACGTGGTTTCATTACTTACCGCGCGATATTCTATACTATCACGTGCGTAATTCCGCTTGTTTTTGTAATTAAATGAATCGAATATACGTAGATATTTTGTCATAGTTGATTATATTTAGCCAGGTGCTATGACCTCTGTGTGCAGGGCGGGGGGGAAGCGATTATGACCCGGATTTTCACTGTTCTCAACCTCGCATGCCCACAAAGATCACAATTCTATAGGTTGAGAACTTCGGTGAGACTTCGAGGCAACTTCTTGCTTTCGAATAAAGTCCCCTTCATCAACATTCCCACACTCCAATGATGATCAAGTAATTTTTCACAGAATGAATGACAAAATTATTTTGGACATGATCCCGATGTGTGAAATATCTAGAAATAAAATTAGAAGCTGAAAATGTGAAAATAGACTTGGATAACCGTCAAATGTTAAATAGACTTGACATTTTATCGGTCTCCGAGCGACTAGTTGACTCCAAAGTCCACGGTCTGTCTGTTATTGTCGCGCATGACATGTGAGAATTTTTCTATTTCACCTTCTTTTTTTTGCATTGACGTTTTTCCATCATTTATCGTTAAGAATGGAAATACGAAAATGTTCTAGAAGATGTAGACTCTCAACCTGAAAGATAGGATTTTCCTGAGGAATTGGAGAGAGGCGTAACTGCAACGAAATATTATAGTCTATTGATTACATTTCATAATGTTTATTTTCTAACGCGTTCGATTATTCTGAAGGACAATTTCGCCGTCATTCATTCGCAACCAGACGAATTTATTTGATAACGTCTTATCAACGAAGCTATTTATGTCCCAACACTTGATATGAAGGAACCAAACATAAAAACCCATACTAATATCTAAGCGTATCAGCTACTGCTTGAAAACATTTGGATTTTATCACAGAAATCTTTTCTCAGGAAAAAATAACAAATCCATCACCTGAATGTCTTCTATATTCATGTAACATCTGTCACCAATGAAGAAAATTTAATTGCAAAGAGATTCCCCACTGGCCGTCAGAAGACAATTCCTGTGATTATCGACTGACGGTAATTCTGGACGAAATCGTCTGGAAAGATAGTGATGTGAAGACAATTCATTGTACCGTACGTGAAATCCTGGGTTTTGTGTCTCCGTGTAATTTGATAAAAATTAGAAGACAGACCATGACTGTGATTACCACATTATATTTTCGTCAAAATTTGTAATAAATCTATTACAAATATATTTCATTTGACACCCGAGTCGAATAATTGGACCTGACAAATTCTACTCAGGTCTTTCCGTTCAGAACTGGATAGGTCTTGGGAAGCCTCTTCCCAAGTCCTTCCGAGACCTTTCTACCTCTAGTTATGTCCCATTTCAGTACTTGTTAGGTGTAAGCAGGACTTGCATTCAGACTTTCCAAATTCTTCCGGTCCCCGTAATTCTATGGGCCTATATTAAATCTACGTTCATATCCCTGTTTACTCATGCGTTATTGAAATAAAAAATGCAATTATTGTTTTTTTTTTTAATGTCGAAAATCGACATTTCACGGGAGGGTGGAGGGGAGATGCATGTATGCGGAGGCTTGACATTTTTAACCAACAAGCGGAGAAGGTTGCAGAATCTATTCTAGCCACTCTTGCCCCTCCACTTGCATGCATTGTCCAAATAAAAAATGAATGTGTTAACAAATCTGACCCTTGTTCCAAATAAAAACCGAAAATCCGACCCTGTGGCCCCCGGTGAAATTTTTTTTTTCTGTTTTCACTTCTTCCACATACTTTTGATAGTTCTGGATAGCCTGTCGTTTAAATAGTTGGAATCAACGTTCACCCGGCTAAAAAATTCGATTTTGGTGAAAGTCGACTTTCCCCCTGAAAAAATCCAAGATCTGACCCCTTTGGGTCAGGGTGAAAATTTTTTTTTTTCAGTTTTAACTTTTTCCACATACTTTTGAGAGTTCTGAATAGCCCGTCGCTTAAATAGTTGGAATCAACGTTCACCCGGCTAAAAAATTCGATTTTGGCGAAAGTCGACTTTCTCCCTGGCAAAACCGAAAATCTAACTCTTTGGCTCCGGATGAAAAACAATTTTTTTTAGTTTTCACTTTTCCCACATACTTTTGAGAGTTCTGAATAGCCCGTCGCTTAAATAGTTGGAATCAACGTTCACCCGGCTAAAAAATTCGATTTTGGCGAAAGTCGACTTTCCCTCTGGAAGAACAGAAAATCTGACTCTTTGGCTCGGGGTGAAAAAAAAATTTTTATTTCGACTTTTGTCACGCCTTCGGGGGTTTCATTGGCATCAGAATTGTTAGAAAATACAGAATCAACTTTCACTTGGTGAAAAAATTCAATTTTGGCGAAAATCGACTTTCACCTTTGACCCACGTGAAAATGAAAACAATTTTTTCCCCTTTTCTGTCACCTCCGAGGGTTTCACTGACATCAGGGGGTCAATAATTACAGAATCAACGTTCACTATTTTTTATTTAAACACCGCCTGCAAACGGGGAGATGAGGGTGGCTAAAATATATTCTGCAACCCTGTCTCCTCGTTGGCTACAAATTTCAACCCTCCGCATATGTGCCTTCCCCTTCATCCGCTCGTAAAATTACGCATTCTCGGTAGCATCGAGGAGGACTTCTCAGGACCGAAAAGAACTGAGGATTCGAAAGGTCTCTGGAAAA
The DNA here is from genome assembly GCF_001412515.2 of Diachasma alloeum. NCBI lineage: Eukaryota > Metazoa > Arthropoda > Insecta > Hymenoptera > Braconidae > Diachasma > Diachasma alloeum. The sequence goes on along the minus strand of NW_021680378.1, from coordinate 526,780 downwards.
GTACGTCGCAGAACTGATTGGGACTTACCAGGTCCATCTAGGTCTGGAGAGATCTTGAAAGACCTGTGTACGTCCAATTAGAACCAAATTCTCGACTCGGGCAACCTCAGAGTACCCGCATGAGACTCCCAGCTACAACATTGTAGTTTCGTTATCATTTGTAATAAATATATTTCATTTGACAACCTCAGAGTAGGTGAGACAACCAGCCGAATGTAAAGATATAACCAAGCAGAGGTTAAGAAACGAATTCTATTAATGACTATCCCTCATCACACATTTCAATTTTTTTCACCTTCATTCTTCTTCTTCGATTAATCATACATAACATAAAAGTTGTTACCAGTTGCTGATTATCTAAACAGCTTCAACAAAGTTTCTTAAAAATCAAAGGACAGACCATGACCCTAGTAGAAATTCTGACCGGCAGGGCGACATTGTATTGGACGCGCTAGCGAGGACCTTCTGCCGTTAGCCACACGTATGTTATACGCTCGGACATTTGATTTCTACCAGGGGATTGCCACTTTATATTTTCATCATAATTTGTACGTTTTGACAAAAACGTATATCAAGGCATATAATAAATGTATAACATCTGCACTTAATGATCTCGTATATTTCATTCGACAACCTCAGAGGGTTACCGTAACTGTTGATCCGTGGAAAAAATTTCTGCGACAAAATTGCCGTGACGGCAATTTATCCATTGGCAATCTTTCCACTGACAATTTCCTCAATTCTGATTTTGACCAATCAGAGCGCAGTATTCGGGGTCACGTGACGCATTTCACACTGATAATTTCCCCGGCTGCAAGGAAATTATCAGACTGATAATCTCCCTGTAGCCTGTCAATTGTTTTCTACGAATTTGACAGGTATTGCTCACATTTTGGTGAAATATGTCCCGTAACCATTATGTGTCACTGCACCCTGATCGGCCAAAATCAGAATTGAAGAAATTGTCCTCCGAATACTCCTCGACCTTCAAAATTCATCGAATATTTCCCTCAAGTTTTCCTGCATATCAACGATCGGGATCAGTATTGCAGTAAAATCCCTCGCGCTGCGCGGTCGGGATTTTAATCTGCAACACTGATCCCTCTCATTGCTATGGAACAAAATATTCGAGAAATATCCGATAATTTTGAAGGTCTTGGGGTATTATAGTTGACAATTTCCCCCACATCCATTATTCCCGAGATACAAAACAACCACCGACAAATGTGCCGGAGGTTTCATTCAGCGTTTACCCTCTTCTAAAACAATATCAAGTGCAAAAAAGAAAAAAGTAACTCAGAATTCAGAGATAATATTTAATTCGCAATCTTCAATTCGATAACTCACATTTTACATACAATTATAATGCTTCCGCCACTTCAGCAAAAAAATTCCCCTCCATTCATAGAAGCCCGCTATGACGATTGATAAATATACATTTTAACCATTTTTTGAAATTGAATCAACACAAAATTACAAATAATTCTGAACAAAAATCAAATTAACAGCAAATTTCATAATACTGAATTTGTATAATAGTGAATTAAAAGTCAATTTTGTGTGAAGTAACGAGGCTATCGGTGATAATACAAATAGGGAAACATTGTGAAGTAGTGAATTTGATTGGAATCGAAAAGAGAGAGGGTTATCGGAAACCCTCGCTACTTACTGGTTATCATCCGAAATAGTAACCACATGAAATATCGGATAATTTATCGACGGATATAATGTACCAAGAATAAATTGGTGGCAGATCAGATGTCAACAATACATTTGTTGCTGGAGGAATTATCTTCAGTTTTCTCTTCATTTGGGAATTTTGTACATGCAAGGGGCACATGCGATTTTTAATACGCCTGCAAAGGAAAGTTCGTATTTTGCTCGTTGATGAGCGGGAGCAAAGTGAGTACTTTCTGCCCTACGGTGGAAAGTTGCTCCTAAGGGCGGAAAGTCTTGACTTGTCAGGTCCAATTATTTGACTCAGGTAATTTGTACGTTTTTTTTTGTAATTTTTATTGAATTTTTCTCTCCGTGTAGAGACATCACATGACTAACAAATCATATGACTAACTTCCAATTGTGCCTCTGCTCCGACTCCTTTGACATTCTTTTTCATCATTTTTAGGAAATAACCTCATTTAAATTGAATTAAATCAAAAATTTAATTTTGTCCTTTGACTAGCCGCGGGATTCGGTACCATGCAAACTAAACTCGGCCTCACCAAGATCCTCCAGAACTTTACAGTGGACGTCTGCGATAATACTGATAAAGAATATAAAATTAATCCCAAAGCCTTCTTGTTGATACCGCTGAATGGTGTAATCGTGAAGAATGGAGAGGTCCAATCGCGTGATAACAGAATCCCGTAGAATTTTACAATATTGTAGTACACGACAATTATTATCATTGTTTTTGAAATAGAATTACGCAAGTGCATGGGAAGATGAAGAGTTGAAATTTATTAGCAGATAACTCCATTATCTGAATACATCATACCTTCGCTCAGTCACCACCGTCGATGTATGACACACAGCTGGCAGCAGCAAATAGTTTCGCGCGAGCCGCCGCGAACAGCGCATCGCGAACATTAAGAATAATCAAGTGTCCCTCCAACTATGGAGTTCAGTTTTATCGAGTGCATAATCACAATCTCCGTCTTATCATGCGGTATCTACTACTATTTCGTGAAGAATTTCAATTTCTGGAAGTCGAGAGGAGTTGCAGGGCCCGAGCCCTGCTTCTTCTTCGGAAATATGAAAGACTTGATGAGGGGAAATGAGAGTTGGGCGTTATTTCTACGACGAACTTACCAACAATACATTGACGAACCGATGGTCGGTATCTACGCACATAGAGAGCCAATCCTGATTCTCAATGATCTTGAGTTGATCAAGACAGTCCTCATAAAGGACTTCAGCAATTTCGTAGATCGAGGGGCGAAAGCAGATCCCCACGATGTCCTCTCCAATCACTTATTTATGCTGGATCCCAAGAGATGGCGCCCCCTGCGGATGAAGTTGTCACCAGTCTTTACATCCGGCAAACTGAGAGACATGTTCTATCTCATCAATCAATGCGGTAATCGTCTAGAAAATTATCTGGACAAGGTTGATGGCCAGTCCATCGACATGCGCGATATAGCCGGGAAATTCGCAACTGACGTCATTGGTCTGTGTGCTTTCGGTGTAGAAGCGAATGCACTGGAAGAAGAGGACAGCGCCTTCCGGAAAATGGGTCTGCGCATGCTTCAGGTTATGACAAGTCTGAAAGCTGTACTGAAAATGTACCTCATGGAGATGCTGCCACCTGTGTACAGGCTCATTGGTGGACTCCTTGCGGAGCGCGAAATGCAAAGCTTCTTCATCAACCTAACGCGTGATACGATGGAGCACAGGAGGAAGATGAACATCACAAGACACGATTTCATAGATTTACTGAGATCTCTGAAGGAGGAGCCAAGTCAGATTGATGACATCGAATTGACAGACGGATTATTGGCAGCTCAACTATTCGTCTTCTTCTTCGCGGGATTCGAGACCTCATCGTCTACCATCAGCAATTGTCTGTTTGAACTCGCGATGAATCACGAGATTCAGGATAAGCTCCGCGAAGAGATCAAGCAGGAACTCGGTGAGTCCCGGGAGATTACGTACGAGGGGATCAAGAGGATGAAGTATCTTGATCTGGTGGTGAAGGAGACCTTGAGGAAGTATCCACCGCTCACGATGCTGATGAGGAAGTCAGCGAAGGACTATACGTTTCCGGGGACTAATATAACTATTCCTGCGAAAACTGGAATCTTGATTCCTATTTACGCGATTCAGAGGGACTCCAGGTATTACCCGGATCCTGATGTCTTCAATCCTGAGAACTTCAGGGAGGAGGCCGTGCAGAGTCGACATCCAATGACGTATTTGTCGTTTGGTGATGGCCCGAGAAACTGTATCGGTATTCATAATTGTTTAAATGTCATTCCTGGCGATATTTTCCTCTGCATGGAGTAAGAATGATTTTGTTTTCCATCCGCAGGTGCGAGATTTGGTAGTATTCAGACTAAAGTCGGTATTGCGAAGCTCCTACAGAATTTCGTGGTCGATATTTGTGATAAAACCGATAAGGACTATACGCTTAATAACAGGGCGTTCATGCTGACACCGAAGAACGGTATTTTCGTCAAAGTAACGAAGCTTCGATCTTGATGAGTTACCGGAAATTTCCTTTCACTTTGATGTTTACAATTTTCTCCAGACATACATATTCCTAGTGTATAAAATTCTTTATCGTAGTAATTTCCTTATAGCCTCCGTATGAATAGCAATGGCCTATCTTGTGAGAGACTGCAATTCATTCTTACGTGGAAGGTAAACATTTTACTACTAATGCTGTTCTCAGCGAGACTTTAGTCGTCTTAATGACGTCCGTAGTTCTCTTTTTCCTTATGTCAGACTATCAATATTTGTGATTGTTGTTTTACTAAACTAAATATACTGAATAATTGTTTATTATAAGAACGGCTTTACGAATCAATTTTTTTCTTACATTACACCAGTCATTAACCAAAGTTGATTAATCATTCTTATATTTTTCCAATCATCAACAAAGGCATACATCAGGACTGAATATCTTGTACATTTCTCAGTTGTGACGGTACACTTGAAGCGTATCTGTGAATACCATGGTAAATATCAGTGTTATGCAAGGCACGTAGCGAAGTACATCGCTAATTGCGTCGGAATTCCGCCAAGAATACAATGCGTGAACTCTCGCAAAAATGTCCTTCGGGCTTATCGAATGGTTTATCATAGCCCCCGTTGTTATAATCGGCCTCTACTACTATCTCGTCTCGAACTATGATTTCTGGAAGTCCCGAGGAGTTGCATGACCACTTCCCATCCCCTTCTTCGGGAACATGAAAGCCTTGTTCACTGGAAAGATCGCCTGGTCAACGTTCATGATCGATCTGTACCAGAAGTACAGAGTAGAACCGATGATCGGAGTTTATTTCAGAAAAGAGCCAATCCTCATACTGCACGATCTTGAACTCATCAAGACCGCTTTCATAAAAAACTAAGTAATTTTGTGGATCGAGCGGAGCAGAGGGACATCTTTAGTTCTCTGTCCAAACATCTATTCCTGCTGGCAGCCAAAATGTGGCGCCCTCTGCGCAAGAGGCTATCGCCCGTTTTTACGTCAGGAAAATTACGCGACATGTTTCATCTTCTCAATCAATGCGCTGATTATTTAGAGAATTATCTGAATGATGTTGATGGTGGGTGTATTGACATACGCGATATCGCGGCGAAATTCACGACCGACACCATTGGTCTTTGTGCCTTCGGCGTCGAGACGAACGCCTTCGGAAAGGAGGACAGCGTCTTCCGGACGATGGGCAAGCGGATTTTCAATTTCAATTGAAAGTTGATGATGAAATTCCGATTCTGGAGCTCTGTCCGCCATTGTTCAGACTTGTTGGTGGTCTGCTGGAGGACTACGTTCTTCAGGACTTCTTCATCAGCCTCACACGGGACACAATGGAGTACAGGAAGAAAATGAACATCACGAGACACGACTTCATCGATCTGCTGAGAGCCCTCAGGGAAGAACCCAGCCAGATCGACGACATTGAGCTGACGGACTCTCTGATGGCTGCACAGCTGTTCGTCTTCTTCGTCGCGGGATTCGAGACGTCCTCATCAACCATCAGCAATTGTCTGTTGGAACTCGCGGTAAATCATAAGGTTCAGGATAAGCTTCGTCGCGAGATTAGGAATGAATTTGGAGGGAGTGGAGAGATCACGTACGACAGGATCAAGAGGATGGAGTACCTCGATATGGTCGTCAAGGAGACTCCCAGGAAGGACCCGCCTCTATCGGTGCTGATGAGAATGGCAGGGGAGGCTTACACAATCCCGGGAACTAATGTATTCCTGCCCGGGCTAGAATCATGATTCCTATTCGTGCCCTCCAGAGGGATTCCCGGTATTTCCCGGAGCCCGATGTCTTCAATCCTGAGAATTTCAGCAAGGAGGCGGTAAACAGACGACATCTCATGACGTTCCTATCATTTGGTGATGGTCCCAGAAATTGCATTGGTAACTACAACTTTCTTAAGCGGTCTTGAGGGTTAAAAAAAATTTTTAATGCTGAAAAATGACTTTAAAAAATTGTTCATTTCTCAGAAACTGGATGAAGTAGTAAAAGGTGATACGAGGAGGATAAATAATCTTGAAAACCCCTGGCGGCATAGGGAGTATCCAAGCAAAATGGCGGCGCTCAGCGATCACACACCTCCTGTTTTTGAACATTTATTAGAATTATTTATCCTCTTCAAATCACCTGAAACTTGTTTCATCCAGTTTCTAGAGAAGGAACAAATTTTTTAAGACATCTTCCAGATTTCTTCATTCTCTTTTGCCTCTTCATTCTTCATCTCTTGTTTTTCCAGGAGCACGATTCGGCAGTATTCAAACCAAGGTCGGCTTCGTCAAGATTATCCAAAAAGTTTGCTGTTGATGTGTCCGAAAAAACCGATAAAAAATATGAATTAAATATCAAAGCCTTCCTAATGACCCCGAAAAACGGTATTATCCTAAAAGTGACGAAGTGTTCTTGACTTCGTACCACATTTTACTGTCACGAGTCTGCCTTTAGATAATCCATGCTCTTAATGTTGATGATGATGAATAAATAATTTTTTCTGCCATTGCATTGTTGTTATTCTTTCTGTCTCTCTCTCTCTCCTGCACTTGCAGTTCCATGTTATAATGGAAACATGCGATTCCACTGCAGTTCGGAATGAAGGCGAGTGGGACGGACGGCTGGGGAGTGACTGTATTGTAGATAGTGCGTAGTCCAAACCGACGAGGTTTTGATATACAGACGCATAAAGACGCAATTGACACTTGAGCGTTGAAAAGAGTACATCGTAGATGGTAGGAAAATTAGACTGAACATAACGTAAATAGTCAACACAATGATACATGTAACGAGAAAAAAATTTCTGAGAAATAGAAATTCTATGATTGATCCAAATCGTTCATCGATTGAATAGTCGCAAAAGAAAATGCTATTGTAAGACACAAATATCGATTTGAACTAAACCAAAATTGGATTGTATGAAATCGATTTTGTTATAATATAGTATATTTTGTTTATTCTATCGAATTTAGAAAATACATGTTTCTGGGACAAAATCGATTTCATACAATTTAGTTTTGGTTTAGTTCAAACGCTTCGGATTTGGCGCAAATAATTTTTTTTCACAATTGCAATGGAAAAATAATCCGTTCAAATGATGAAGAATTGCGTTTGTCGTAAACAAGAAACTGCTTGCCGCGAAAGTCTCGCATCAATGAGTATCCAACAATATGATCCTCATAGACCAAATGAATATTTTATTGCATCTATGAATTCTGCTTTCAATCGAACAGATATTCTTTTGCGGGATATCGTAACGCTGATAAATTGGATAATTACATACTTTATTCGAAGAAGATATCTGATAATACAGACATTGATTTGTATGTACTGAAAAGTAAATAGTAAAAAAAAAATAAGTTTAAATAACTGATCTCATTCTTTTTCAATCGAAAACATTAAAATTGAATCGATATTTGTGTGTTACAATAGCATTTTCTTTTGCGACTATTCGATCGATGAACGATTTGGATCAATCATAGAATTTCTATTTCTTAGACATTTTTTTTCTCAGTGTATTGACGTTGTTGCGTGAACGACGGGACTTTCATGCATGCAGAATTCTTCACTTCTAATATTTCTAATTGCGGATCAAGCGTTATATTCTGTGAGAGATCGTGGTGCTATTTTTAAACAGAATTTCGTACTGGAAATAGCAGAGGCCTTCGTTGTTCCAGAATTGTAAGTATTTTTACTTTTTCGCATTTTCCGATGCAGATTCCGTTGTGCTAATTGTATTTGCTGAGAAAAATCTCGAGTTCAAAACAAACACGTGTATTATCTTTTGATGATTCAATCAATTTTGTTCAGATAAAAATTACGGAACACTCCGGAAAAATTCCGTAACAGTTCCGTAAAATTTCCTACAACCACATTTTGCTTCGGAATTACGGAAAAGATACATAATTTTTATTGAATATTTCTCTCCGTGTTTGTTCGTGTAGTGAACCGATTTTTTTATCGGTAATCTTGCTGTTATTTTCTTTATTCTGATTCATTATCTACTTCAGCTTATCCCAATAGAACTAAAATCGCTCTTACTTCAGTTTCGACAGAATTTAATTTCCGGATCAAAAATTTATATTTTTTTGCCCGGTGGCTTGGCGCAATGGGTAAGTTCGTTGCCTCACATGCGAAAGGTTCCGAATTCAAATCCCGGCCGGATAAAATGGTGCGATTCAACCATTTAAAGTCTTGATCATCATCGCAGTATACCCTAACCGGGTCGAAGCGATGTAAAATAATGATTAAAAAAAATCATATTTAGAGTATTTTATTTTTCGGCTTCCACGGAATTGAGAGACAATGCCTTCTTGAAGATAACAAACGGTCCGAACGACGAAAAATCAATATTAGACTGATTAAAGAACCAGTAAAGTGAATGTTCTGAGTCCCAACGACGCATTATGGGCGATAGATAATGACGTTGTCATCACTGATTAATCAGTTTGTCCCAGAAATTACTGATCGATGATGTTTTTCAACTCATAATACATCAGTAGGCAGAAGTCTTTGTTAATGTATGTAACAACACTTGTAGTTACAGCAAAAAGACGGTAACCGGTTTTTCCGAGATGAAAATTCAAATTCTCGAACAGTATAAATCGTGTACATTGCTTCAGGAAATGTGATCAACATCACTAGAGATGCACAAACAAATGCCTTGTTTCGAGATTTCAAAGGTGTTAAAATAAGATATTTCGAAAAGCGTAATTCACAAATGCATTCTCAAAAATATCAATTTGCAATGTTACCGATAATTCTTCTTTCATCTGCAGAAATAATTGAGGATGTCGACCCTGGACTACCTCGCAGCTCTCCTAGCCCTCGCTGGACTCCTCTACTACTGGTCAATCTCAACCTTCTCCTTCTGGAAGGACCGCGGAGTCCCCGGACCCAAGCCCCTCCCGCTCATTGGTAACTTCAAGGACGTCCTAACAGACAGAATATCCATTGGCCCTTGGCTCTTGAGCTTCTACACTGGTTACCAGAATGAGCCAATGGTGGGTATCTTCATCCGCCGTCAACCAGTCCTAGTCCTCAGGGATCTGGACCTCATCAGAGACATCTTCATCCGGGACTTTTCAAAGTTTCCGGATCGCGGAATTCAGGTCTTTGAGAAGGCCGATCCCCTCTTCCAACACTTGTTCAATCTCGATCATTCAAAATGGCGGCCATTGAGGAATAAGCTATCCCCGGCCTTCACCTCAGGAAAATTGAAGGACATGTTCTACCTTCTGCTGAACCGTGGAGATCATCTCCAAGAATATGTGGACAAATTGATTGCTAAAAGTGATTCGATTGAGGTGAGGGATCTCACGGCTAGATTTACAACTGATGTCATAGGATCCTGCGCATTTGGTCTCGAGATGCATGCGATGGACGACGAAAACAGCGAATTCCGAAAAATGGGAAAATACGTTTTCGATTTTGACTGGAAGAGGGTGCTGAAGTTCAGGATAAGGGAAGGTGCTCCCTGGTTGTACCATCTCCTGTGGCCCATCATGAGAGACAACTATCTCACGGACTTCTTCATGAACACGATGAAGGCTACAATTGAGCACAGAAGAAAGACTAAAATAGTCAGGCACGATTTTATCGATCAGATTATCGAGATTCAGGATCATCCGGAGAGGATTCCAGAGGTGAAGCTGACGGATACGCTTCTGACTTCTCAGCTATTCGTGTTTTTCTTGGCGGGATTCGAGACCTCCTCGACGACGATTAGTAATGCTCTTTATGAGCTAGCGCAGCATCAGGATTGCCAAGATAGGTTGAGGGAGGAGATCAGGGAGGTGATGAAGAGGGAGGGAAAACTGACGTATGACGTGGTGCAGAATATGAAATATCTGAATATGGTATTTCAAGGTGAGATCTAGATATGCCATATCATCGTTAATTTTGTTTCTGGTAAATTTTTCGTAAACATGCCCCAATGTCATGCAACAGTCAAATGACATCTTATCTTGATGAAGAATTGCCGTAACAATTTTGTTCCAGTAAAATTACCGTCATTCACGTCTGTAGAAATGCTTTTCAATTTACACTCAAAATGAGGATTTTTTATACTTCGCAATCATTGCCAGTATCTTTGAAAGGTAATTTGCAGTGTGAAAGTCATGATTTACCATTCGGGTATTTTACCGAGAATGTGTAAATTACCCGTATGATTACCCCTTCACATCTCCAGCAAAAACGAGTGATGTTATCCTCCGATTGTTGATTGTATGATTATGGAGACGAGAATAGTTTTCAGTCATGTTTTTTTTTCCAGAAACATTGAGAAAATATCCACCTGTAATGGTCCTAGTCAGACAAAGTGATGCACCGTACACCTTTTCCAACACATCTGTGTCAATCCCAGCGAATACACTCATTATGATTTCGGCGATGGGTATCCACAGAGACCCTGAGATCTATGAAGATCCAGAGAAATTCGATCCTGAGAGATTCACGGAAGAAGCTTTCAAGTCTCGTCATCCGATGAGCTATCTCGCGTTTGGTGATGGACCACGAAATTGCATTGGTATGAATGAATAAGAGGACCATTTACCTGCGATGAGAATTCAATTGAGTGTACAAAATATTTGGACTTTGTATTTCTTTGCAGGCGAACGCTTCGCTAAGCAACAAACAAAGATTGGCCTCATCAAAATCCTGGAAAGTTTCAGAGTGGATGTGAACGACAAGACCGAGATACCTTACAAGGTCAACCCCAGAGGCTTCCTCCTAGCTCCTCTCAACGGGATTTATTTAAAGTTCACGAAAATTTAAGCTGTCTCTAATTTTTCCTAATAAATGAGCCGAAGGTTTTTTCACGTCTCGAAAGTTGATTTTTTACAAATATTCATTTTCTCGTCGAACAACTATTTATTTCACATATATTCACCTCCTACAGGACAATAACGCGGTTAAAAAAAACAGAAATTTCGTTCGTTTTTCCACTAAAATTTCAAGGAATTTTTTCATTGAAAATTAACAAATTTAATGGAAAAACGAATGGAAAATGTGAATTTCATTCCAATTATTGCCTGAAAATCCGCAATGTATTCGGTGTTTAATAATAAATCCGTCCTTAAATTAAAAAAACGTAACAGAAACCAAAAATATTGTCAAGTGATCAGGTACTACTACCGATTAGAAACTGCATCGTTTGCCTCAATCAAATGTTCTTGACTTTATATATCATTCCACAAATTTGGTTCTAGATAAAGTGCATACGACTGCATTCTCACGCCTCGGACAACAAAGGGATTGAATCTCTTCCATAAATGCATGTCATGCACGTCAATTTCCTGACATTGAAGTGTTAACATTCATACATTTTCTGTTTCTCTTCCTCCTCCACTTCCTGTTCCATCTGTTAATGAAAAAAAAATGCGATGTTACTGCGATACAAATTGAAGGCCGGTGGGACGGTTAATTGGAGAGTGGCTATATTATAGATATAGAGTACAGTAAAACCCGACGCGGTTTTGACGTACAGACGCAGTTGATACTTGAGCGTTGAAAGGAGCACATCGTAGATTGTAGGAGAATTAGAGTGAACATGACGTAAATAGTCAACACAGTGATACATGTGTGGATGTTGTTGCGTAAGCAACGGGACTTTCATGCCGGCAGAATTCGTCAATTCTAATATTTCCAATTGTGGATCAATCGTTATATTTTGGGAGATCATCGTGGTATTTTTGAACGGAACTTCGTACTGGAAATAGCGGAGGCCTTCGTTGCGTCAGAATAGCAAGTATTTTCATGTCTTCTCGCGTTTTCCGATGGAGATTCGGTTGTACTGATTGTTTTTGCTGGGACAAATCTTGAGTTTAAAACAAACAAATGTTTAAAACACCTTAAAGGAATTTATAATGATTTTTTTTTCTCGAAACTAGGAAAGGGACGCGCCTCGCACGCGCATTATTGGCTGGTGATCTATACATATTATTTTTTATTGTTATATATTCATTTATTCATTAAAAAGGACTTAATGTTCCCTTTCACTGAGATTCGATTCGAGAAAGAAATTTGAGAAATGATCTTTAGAAATTTGGACGATGAAAAATTCACGTTGCAAGGTTCAAGAAATTAGGTGCATCTAACAAAGAAATCGGCCCCATTTTCCAAGTGTGGAAATCAAAATCTTCGGAATAAATTGTCCACTTTCGAAATTCATTCTTTTTTCCGGTGTTTTGTTGTTGTTTTTTCAAACGTTATTCATCTTTTCTTCAATGTGCATATAAATTTATTGTTGATAACAATTCCATAAGTATTTTTATGTTATTATCGCGGTTTTCGGGTCCATAACATAAACTCACGTATCAAAAAATTCAATAGTCTATGAAGTTTTTATAGGATTTCTATTGGAATTCTACTGAAAAATTCTACTCGTTTTTTGCGCTGATTCTATTGGATATTCGATAAGAAAAAGTCAACAGATTTCGAATGGCTGTCTGAATTTTTCTCTTAATATTATTCTATAAGAATGCTTCGACATCAATTTTCTACATTTTTTCCACTCGGATTCTGTAATGCAAAACAATACAAAATGCAGAGAAAAAACTTTGAAAATTTGGGTCCAATAATTCTAATAGAAAAATCTCAAGAGAATAATTCGAATAGAAATTAAAAATATGTTGACCTTTTCCTATCAAATATGCAATAGAATCAGCGCAAAAGACAAGTTCAATTTTTCAATAGAATTCCAATAGATTTTTTTAGCGAATTCGCTAGGTTTTCTATTAAATTTTTTCACAAAATATTTTCTGACGAATGTGATTATAATCCTCGCCTTCGGTTGGTATTATAAAGCCGCATTAGTCGGAAAATATTTTGTGGACCTAATGATGAAATCTACTATTGTTCTACCCCAAGATTCAACTTTTTTTGAAATTTGAGTATTCGAATTTTTCAACTATATTTTTCTTGTACATCTTTCCTGCACAGTTTAGCTATCAAATATATATATGCATAATAAAACGAAAATAAAAAAAGAATAGACATTCATCTGTTTAAATTGAAAAAATAAAATAAAATAATAATTTTTTAAATAAATGAATAAATAAATATATATATATTTATAAGCAAATAACCTTGAAATATTATTAAGTCTAGCATTTGCTTGGCGAAATAGGGTGCTGACCAAAAATGTTTTACCTATTGTTCAATAGAGGATAAAACAATGATCGTGCTTTCCCATTCTAAAGTCCTTGACAGTATGAAAAATTCACCTTGAAATTTTTTATTTCGCGGTACACTGATTAGATATTCGATATCTGGAGTTAATTGCACAGGTGAGTATTTTTCGTCCCAACGATGCGTCTCGAGAGATAATCATTTTATTACTACTGGCTAATCAATTTTTTCCGGAAACTAATGATCGATGACTTTTCAAATCAGCGTAGATGACTGGAGAGAATTCTCTCCAGTCATCATTGATGATTCGTGTAATAACAGCTGTAATTACCGATTAAAAAAGTAGCCAGTGTGTTCTCAAGATAAAGATTCAAATCATCGAATAGTATGAATTATTTACGACAGCACTAGTAATACCCAAAAAATGCGTTATTTTGAGATTTCAAAGATCTTGAAGTAGGATTTTCTGAAAATCTCAATTTGAGTTTTTCGACAAGCTTAATTCACAAATGCATTCTCAAACATCTCAATTTGCAATGTTATCGATAATTCTTCTCTTCTCACCTCCAGAAATAATTGACGATGTCAACCCTGGATTACCTCGCAGCCCTCCTAGCCCTCGGTGGACTGCTCTACTACTGGTCAATCTCAACCTTCTCCTTCTGGAAAGATCGCGGAGTCCCCGGACCCAAGCCCCTCCCGCTCATTGGCAACTTCAAGGACGTCCTAACAGACAGAATATCCATTGGCCCTTGGCTCTTGAGCTTCTACACTGGTTACCAGAATGAGCCGATGGTGGGTATCTTCATCCGTCGACGACCGGTCCTAGTCCTCAGGGATTTGGACCTCATCAGAGACATCTTCATCCGGGACTTTTCAAAGTTTCCGGATCGAGGACTTAAGGTCTTCGAGAAGGCCGAGCCCCTCTCCCAACACCTGCTTAATCTCGAGCATTCAAAATGGCGGCCTTTGAGGAATAAGCTGTCCCCAGCGTTCACCTCAGGAAAATTGAAGGACATGTTCTACCTCCTGCTGAACTGTGGAGATCATCTCCAAGAATATGTGGACAAATTGATTTCTAAAAGTAATTCGATTGAGGTGAGGGATCTCACGGCTAGATTTACAACTGATGTCATAGGATCCTGCGCATTTGGTCTCGAGATGCATGCGATGGACGACGAAAACAGCGAATTCCGAAAAATGGGAAAATACGTTTTCGATTTTGACTGGAAGAAGGTGCTGAAGTTTAGGATAAGGGAAGGTGCTCCCTGGTTGTACCGTCTCCTGTGGCCCATCATGAGAGACAACTATCTCACGGACTTCTTCATGAACACGATGAAGGCTACAATTGAGCACAGAAGGAAGACTAAAATAGTCAGGCACGATTTTATCGATCAGATTATCGAGATTCAGGACCATCCGGAGAGGATTCCAGAGGTGAAGCTGACGGATACGCTTCTGACTTCTCAGCTATTCGTGTTTTTCTTGGCGGGATTCGAGACCTCCTCGACGACAATTAGTAATGCTCTTTATGAGCTAGCGCAACATCAGGATTGCCAAGATAGGTTGAGGGAGGAGATCAGGGAGGTGATGAAGAGGGAGGGAAAACTGACGTATGACGTGGTGAAGAATATGAAATATCTGAATATGGTATTCCAAGGTGAGATCTATACGTGTGATATCACCGTTAATTTTGTTTCTGGTAAATTTTTTGTAAACCTACCCCAATGTTATGCAACAGTTAAATGGCATCTTATCTTGATGAAGAATTGCCGTAACAATTTTGTTCCGGTAAAATTACCGTCATTCACATCTGTAGAAATACTTTTCAATTTACACTCAGCATTGAGGATTTTTTATGCTTCATAATCATAGTCAGTATCTTTGAAAGGTAATTTGCAGTGGGAAAGTCATGATTTACCATTCGGGTATTTTACCGAGAATGTGTAAATTACCCGTATGATTACCGCTTCACATTTCCAGCAAAAACGAGTGATGTTATCCTCTTATTGTTGATTGTAAGATTCTGGAGACGAGGATAGTTTTGCAGTCATGTTTTTTTTTCAGAAACATTGAGGAAATATCCACCTGCAATGATCCTAGTCCGACGAAGTGATGCACCGTACACCTTTTCCAACACATCTGTGTCAATCCCAGCGGATACACTCATTATGATCCCTGTGATGGGTATCCACAGAGATCCTGAGATCTATGAAGATCCAGAGAAATTCGATCCTGAGAGATTCACGGAAGAAGCTTTCAAGTCTCGTCATCCGATGAGCTATCTCGCTTTTGGTGATGGACCACGGAATTGCATTGGTATGAATTAATAAGAGAACCATTTACCTGCAATAAGAATTCAATTGAGTGTACAAAATATTTGGATTTTGTATTTTATTTCAGGCGAACGCTTTGCTAAGCAACAAACAAAGGTCGGCCTCATCAAAATCCTAGAAAGGTTCAGGGTGGATGTGAACGACAAGACCGAGATACCTTATAAGGTCAACCCCAGAGGCTTCCTCTTAGCGCCGCTCAACGGGATTCACTTAAAGTTCACGAAAATCTAAAATCTTTTCTATTTTTAATAATAAATAAACACAGGATTTTTTAAATTCAAGGGTCGACTTTTCTTTTACTATAAATTTTCCATTACAAGACTGTCGATTTCGCATTTATTCAACTTTCAGGTGACACAAATGTCACTGAAACGAATTCAATTTTATTCTCTGATATTTCGTCTAAAGGACTTGTGTTTTTAATTCTTCTCCTTGCAGTCAACATTTTCTGTATTTCTATTTTCTAAGGAAATGTCAGGGAAAAATGAACGAAATAGACAGTACACGTGCATCGAGCCTCAAGGATGGAACCATTTTCTTTTTTTTTTCTTCATTTCCACCAATTATCCCGTCAAGTTGCTGTTTTCAGATAACAGAAAACGATAGAAATGTCCTCGTTAGAATTTTAAAACAATAAGGTGGAAAATAAAACAAGCATTTCTTCAGTACAAATCATCAGTTCAAAATTGGCAGCGAGTGCATCAACAACTCGTAGGGTTTCAAAGTAGTTATTTGTCATGAATTCTGCATTATTCGTGGTTGTCGCTGCGCTTGCGCTGCATTCGGTACGTTTTGACGAGATCGTTTAGTAATAGGAATATTGTCCGGAATTTTTTCTTCTTTTATTCAATTATTTATATGAAATAACACACCGAAAAAGCTGATTAACTTGAAAAAAGTTGTTAGATTCTGGGAATTTCGCTTCTTGAGGGGAGACTACTATGAATTTTAAGCCTAGATTGGTCACCCTACGAGGAAAACGGAAAAATTCGAAAAAAATTTACTTCGTCAATTGAAGGGTCAAAAAAATTATAGTAGTTTTTAAAACGACATCTTTCCCAAAATTCCTGAAGAAAAATTATTTCGAACAGATGAATTATTTTGTCCCATGTTAAATAAAAATGCCTATGACGCGATGTTGCCGGACACTCGCTAAACGCACCCGAGCAGTGTAGAGTGAAGTCGGCAATGCTAAAGCCTAAATAACACGGCGGTGAATCCCCACGGAGGTGATCAAGTCGCAGAGTCGCGTTTGGTGACCAGACTAGGCTTAAAATTCGCGGGCTACACGGAGAGAAATATTCAGTAAAAATTACGGAACAATTCACGTAATCCTTAATGGGGAATCGTTTTCCGGCCATTTTTATAGGAATCGAAGAGAAGAAATCGGAAACTTTCAGTGAATTTTCAGGTTCATCACCGAACAAAGTACGAAATTGTCATGTAATTTCCCCGAAGAAGTAAAATCTTACAGAAACTTTCGGATTTATTATGCCTCCAAAATAAAAAATTCTTGAACGTTAACAATTTTTATGAAGCTGGTGAGTTATTTCTACATTCCGTTCCGTAAAATTTCTCAATTGTTGGGGAAAAATTACGGAACGACTTGTTGTCCCCACAGCGTTGAGTTATCAGACGGGTGGTTAATTTTTACAGAACAAATCGTAGAATTTACGTGGCGATTCGTACAATTTCACTTCAGACTCATACGTTTAATTGAAACGAATAATTAAATTTTGAAATTGAATTCAGAAATCGTAATTAAGTGTTGAAACCTCCCACTCCTTCCCTTCCCCTGATCGCCCTTGCACCGACATTCGACTATTATTTACTTTATGCCACTCATGCCTGAAACCGGCTGGATTACACACTCGACGCTTCGCGTCTCGTGTCTAATTCAGCCGGTTTCAGGCTTCGTGACATAAAATTTTGTTCAGTACTTGTGGGGAAATTTCGTCCTTAACGTGTGTGGTTACATCACTCGCCTTCGGCTCATGCTGTAAACCCCACACACGTTAAAGACGACATTGCCCCATACGTGCTGAAATATACTATTTTGTGATACCTGCCTCAAAAGTGCACTTTTCGCAACGGCCTAGTGTACGTAAAGCGGTTGTTTTCCGCTCAGCGCGCATAAACTTCAAGATCGTGCGCAAAAACAACTCGATTACAGTAGAGTCTTCGTAACTTCTCTACTCTCCAACTTCCCAGCGATCAGCGACAGTGGGGAGAGTGTTCCCTTACTCTGAGCATCCCAAATGTGTGTGAGTGATATGCGTGTATCCCTCTGCCCTTGGTGAATGCGCAGTAAACAGTCTCCGCTTTTGGGAGCCTATTCTCGAATTGAAATCGTACGTTCGACTTCAACAAGTCGCGTACGGCCCATGGTAAGGTGCATCACGAGTAGCATGCGACCTACAGAAATCGAACGCACGATTTCAACTCGAGAATAAACTCCCTGCACGTTTTTCGTACGGTAGGACTCCTGTAATTTCGAGCCGGCTATTTTCGACGGGCGGAGTCACACCGTCCCCACTCTCGCGCTTTCAGTCCCCACTCATTCGGTTTACGAAATGGTCCCATCATCTCCCGGGCGCATAGTCCTATGCTCCCGAGTGTTTCCCTAGCCTCAATCATTGGGAAAAATCATAGATATGTATCTATGGGAAAAATGGACTTTGGAGTTATGTAACATAATGTGTTCTCTCTCTGACCTACCCACTACGCGCGCTTGACCAATGAGAGCTCGGCCGACTATTTTTGACTTCTCGGAATTCGTTCCCCCGTTGAGGCGAAATTATAGGAGTCCTACTGCACTCCGCGTGTCCCATACCGCGCTCTCTCTCTCTCTCTCTCTCTCTCTCTCTCTCTCTCTCTCTCTCTCTCTCTCTCTCT
>NW_021680378.1:496786-506502 GCF_001412515.2 Diachasma alloeum | reverse complement strand
TCTCTCTCTCTCTCTCTCTCTCTCTCTCTCTCTCTCTCTCTCTCTCTTTCTCTCTCTCTCACTCTACTTGGGCGAAGCCCCTCTAGCGACAGAGTGGATGTCCGCAACCACTCATTTCGAGAAATTTATAGCCCCGACGTGGTAAAGTTAGGGAAACTCTACTGTACCCCCACTACCGTTCTGAACAATGAACTCGGCAGGTACCACAAAAAATAGGATGTGTTACACACGCGTATGAAAAAGTGGAACTTTACGCACTAGTCACATAATATACTGTACCACTTCAAAATTCACAACATTTTTTTTATTCAAGGCGTTTGGTTGCAAGCTCATAATAGACTCTATATACGGGTTTACGGATGCTATAAGCGCAAATAAAGACACCAGCACTGGAGAATGGACGACGACTCTGACCAAGGATCTCATAAATCCAAAAGTTCGTTGACTATCGAAGTGACATTTCAACTTTAATTTCAATTTACTTCGAAAATACCTCGCAATCCAAGGCAGATAGCAATTTTTTTGTCAAAATTTCTTTGTAGCTCTCAGTTCGCTCTACAAAAAAGTTCATTACGAAAATTTTGCTATCTCTCTTGGATTCGGAGATATTCCTTGAAAACTCAGCCAAGGACTGAGTCGACTTGAATTTGATGTAATGACCGTTATTTTCAGTTCGAAGTGTATACACGCGGGGAAGATATAGCAAAAGGACAGCTGTGTGATTTTGAAAAAGAAGGTATAGAAGGAATGCTGGCTCTGATCATAACGATGGCTTTTGAGGAACGTATTTGTGAACTGATGAAGGTAAAGAGTCTTTACTGAAGACGATCATGACCAATTGAAGCCATTGAAAACTGAATAATAAGAAAATCACATGTCTAGGGAGACTGGAAGGCCAATTCTCAGCGGGAAATTTCTGACGACATCTGCGAAACGCTTCTGAAAAATACAAGTGAAGAACAAATATCCCTGGGAGTTGATATCAATGAAGGTGACGAAAACATCGCTGCTATCAATTTGATGGTGCGCTCCGCTAAGTGGAACCCGCGCAGTCGCGGATAAATGTCAATTAAAATTTCAAATATTTAATGTTACATACATTTAACTGGAAAACCCTTATCAAAGTGACTAAACAATTCTTGTGTGCTATTCCGCGAACTGGAATTCCTCACTATTTCACCAAAACATTATGACCTAAAAAACTTCGCGCCGTAAATTCTCAGTTGAAAAATTTTTCTGGACATTCTCAGGTACATTGACAGATACACGGAGAGAAAAATCTCTCGAAAATTAGTGTACCTTCTCACCAACGCATGGAACGTATCGAAGGGGGCACAAGAAAGTAGTGGGAGACACTGAAAAAGTGGTATCCCATACTGAAAAATTCATATGTGGCACCCTAATTTTTGTGAGTCGTGCACTAATTTTTCATGAGTTTTCCGTAGTTTCTCATGTGACTCTTCCGAAAAACTGGGTGAACAGCATATTCTATTTTCTCATTGATGAAATACACCAATTTTTAAGGAAGGTTCTTTTTACTTTTTAATGTATTGTTTTCTCAGTGTAGGGTGAACAGGCAGACAATTTCACCTTCTCATACATTATGAGATCGTTTCTTCTAGAACCGAATGTTCACGCACTCCCTATAATACATGACTTTGCATTGAAAAATAACCTCACAATTTAAACAAATAATCATCTGAATACCAAAATATGAATGACCATATGAAATCTGCTTGTACTTATGTATTTAATTTTTCTTTTGGCTGAATAAACTCGAGAAAGGTTTCCAGCAATAATCAAAAATAACAATTTCACCTTCTACTGAATATTTTATAAATAATAGAATGAAAACTACGGATTATTATCATTATCAATAATAACACTTATGTATTATCATGTGATGCAGTTTTTCTTCGAAATATCAACATTACAGCGGGAAAAAAAAATATTCGGGAGGTACAGTGCTGGGTGGCGTGGCGCTGCAATTTGTGAACCATCAATGACAAAGTGTCGTGGAGAAAAAAAAGAAGTTCTCTTCCGAAAGAGTCAGATGTGGGAAATAGCACAATATTTTCAGGAGGAGAATCACATCCCGAAGATTAAAAATCTATTTGGCCTTGTATTTCTTCACATAAAATAAAACAAAATTCACATGTTTTTATAAACTGGATGACAATTCTATATTCCTCCGGACCGTTCATGTATTGGTCATCTACCGTCCATCTATTGACCCTAGCCTCCAGTTATTGGAGATTTGTACGATATTCCACTTGTCTTTCATTTAATTATTCTTCTTTTCATTTTTTCCACTTCAAATTATTGTTTTTGGCTAATTCATGTATTCTTTCAGGTCTAGAACTCATTTTTTATTCATTTAGTTACTTCGTCGATTTTAAATCCTCTAATGAAGTTCAACATTTCCTTAACTGTCCAGTTATTGGCCCGTTCACGCCAGTCAGTTCCCTCAAGAAATGAATGCAATTGGAGTTAGGACGCGAGTTTTTTTAAGAATCATCAAAAACGGAAATTGATAATAAATCAACTGAGCTAACAAAATTGTGCATTTTAACTGAAAGTTAATGTGAATATTAGCTAGAAATTAATGTAGAAATTAGCTGAAAATTATCCTTTAAAATTGATAATCCCCTTCTGACTGAGAAGTCATGGCGCAAAGCGTTTCCCTCATTTCAGAACTTTTTTTACGCCTTTTAACTCCAACGTAGATAACCCACCACAATTAATTTAATGTTGGCAATGAAAATTGTTTTGCCCTACATGTTTAATCCCTAAGGTCGTCCCAAAAACAGTTCCAAGACTCTACCTAAATGAGTGAATACTCACCATTACTCAGATGTATCCATTATCCAATTCCAAAATTCATGTCTGTCTGGTCAATTTAGAGAGATCACTCGCAATTTCCCTCATACGCAAGGCATTGTGTGTTTCTCCAGTATAAAATCCAAGAGTTCGCTTGCTGAAAATATCACTCCCGACAGAATTGTTCAGCAAACTGGAGTAGGATGAAAAGTGTCAGTCTAATTCCCTTCATAGGTGAGAATAATATTTAATAATAGTATTTAACATATTTTTTTATATTTAACAATTTATATTCCGGCTAAAACAGGGTGATTGTGTTCACATGTTAGAAGAAATTTTCTTGTTCCTCTTTAAACATTTTAGTTGAAGCTTACACCGTAAAAAATCCCATATGGACTTCTTGGGAGATCATTCGGTGTTGAATTAACATTCAGGGGACACTATTGTGAGTTTTAAAAGTCGTGGGGTAATGGAGCGAGACTTTTCATACGTTGAAGATTGATTATATAGATCTGAAAACGTTAATTAGTGCAAAAAAAAATTTTTTTTATCGTTCCTTTGCCCGAAAACGCTTAAAATGCTAAAAACACTCTAGGGCCTCCAATTTTTGAGCTCCAAAAGATTTTTTTCAAAATTTTTGGAAAAATGTGTGGAACAACAATTACGAGCCAGTTTTTTGGAATTCGACTCCTATGCAGCTGATTTCGTTCTTTTTTTCATATAAAAAAATTCACTATTTGTGTAAAAAAATACAAAAAAGCGAATTTAGCCATGTAAGAGATGAATTAAACAAAAACTAGCTCATAATTGTTACTCCACATATTTTTCCGAAAATCTTGAAAAAAAAAATCATTCGTAGCTCAAAAATTGGAGGGTCCTGTTTTTTTTTGGCATTTCCCGGGATGAAAAAATGAGAGTCTTTGAGGGTCTGAGAGACTTGCGTCTGCGTCTCTCAAAGAGTATTGCTCAGCGCCAGTATACATACTTTTGAGAGACGCTTCGATTTAAGCGTTTTCGGGCAAACGAACAAAAAAATTTTTTTTCTTTGCACTAATTATTCGTTTTCAGATCTATATAATCGATCTTCAACGCATGAAAAGTCTCACTGTAATAACCTACGACTTTTAAAACTCACAGTAGTCTCCCCTTAAGTTTTTTACACTGTAGTCTCAATATAGTTGAACTCTTGTTTATTTCATTTCATCGTCGAGTTTGCCACTGACCACACAGGCCAACGCTAAATTGTTCATTAACTCATCTGTCAAACAATACACTTGAGAGTTCAATTAAAAAAACAAGTGGGAAGTTGCTCTTGTATTGCATATAGTATAGTTATTTTTGGCAATAAATTAGCATTTAGACGAGGTCTATAAATTGCATTTTCGGACTTTTTGGATTATACTGGGTCGATATCCTTTATAGAACAATCCGTGTCCGTAACAAAGGGTTTTCCTTTGGTTTCTATGCTCAAGTCCTTCTTCTTTTTCGGTGAACCATACATATAATGCACTCATTTGGAAGCTTATTAAATAAGCTTTAAAATTACACCTGATTTGTCCAATTCTGACAATTTTTTATTGATTTATGAGAGCTTTAGGCGAAAATTGCAATTTCATGTTGAACGTGAAAGATTGTTTTTGACTGGATTTTTCGATGCTCCTAAGTGGACAAGGCAGGGGTATCTGTACATCATTTTGAAGAGCATTTACTATTCTTCAAAATGGTGCATGGCAATTCTGATTCAATGGAATTTTCATCAAGTTATAGCAGAATGTTTCCATTTTTCACGTTATGTCACATGCCAAAAATGGCAGATATTGCCATATGGGGATGAATGTCATCGAGTTGTAATTCTGTAAATATTATTGAATGTATCCATTATTCCACGGAATCTAATTAGCGCGTCTTCTCTTAACACAAAAAATCCAAAACTTAAATTTGAAGTTTACAAAGCTTCTATTCGGAAGCAAAAATTTTCCTGAATATTTCAAGATATTTCTCTAACAATACAAATACATTATTAAGATATATAGAAAATCATATGTATTATAATTCTTTTAATAATATCATATTTTGTTCATAATGCACTGGTGTCAGAAAGCGTTGCGTCTATTTTTCAAAATGACAAAAAATCTTCGAAAAACTGAGAATATTTTTTTTTCATTCAGTGGGATTGATCGGCTACGATCAATGTGTCCGTGACTCCCCGGAATTATGGAAGCACGGCCCGGAGTACAGCTTCCGCTTCCAAGTGTCCGCATCGCTGTCAATGGAGCCGACCCACGAGGTGCGGTCCAACGTATCGGCAATCCTGAAATGTCGACCGTTCGCATCCGAGCATGACGGAATCAGCAATGCGCTCCGGTGTCACATAGGCAGTGCCGAAATCGATAACTACGAGACAAATAAATCGTCGATACCCGCAAAGATAGTGCGACCAGAACCCCCAGGACCTTTTGAAATTACCGGATTCACATTTGACATTATCTTTGGCAAAGCCCGAGTAAACGAGATAAGAATCCACCAAGCGACGAAAAATTATCGAATGAACATGTATCGAGATATGGTCAGCCAGCTTGGAATCGCATTTAATGGATTCGGCCAGGAAAAGGCGCGATTGACAGCGAGAGATTATGCGAGCTCAACTGTTGGTGAATGCGATACGAAATTCGAGGTGTTCAAAAGATTGAAATACCCCAAGAGAGAGTGGGATAGTCAGTGCAAAAAAATGCACTTGGAGATTTATGGAACCAATTATCCGTCCGTGATGATAGAGAAAACGAGAAATATGGATAATTGCACGAAAAAGACGCCCTATTTCTTCGGCGGGGAGGACGTTGCCTCGACGGCTCCTTTCCTCACAGCTGAAACGGTAATTATTTTCGAGTTTTTGGAAGGCCTCGGGAGCAAAGAAAGATAGTGAAACGCGGGGGCAACCTTGCGCCGTGAATTCTCAGACAAAAGAGGATGGAGAAGCCTGAAAGATGGTTCAGAAATTTGTTCACTTCACAGAAACCGGATGAAGCGAGTTGAGGGCGATCTGAGAGGGATAAATAATTTTAATAAATGTTTAAAAATGCGAAGTGGGCCCGCCGCCATCTATAAAACCCCTCCCTCTTCCGGAGAACTTTTTCCATTGACACAATTTCTGTGGAAATTTTTTGACATGAATTTCACAAATTTTTTTCACTCCATTTTTCTTCTGTTTTCATTTTTTTAAATCAACCGGAAAAACTTGAAGAATTTCAGTCGCGTAGTTTTCATAGAAAATATCTCAATAGACTGTATAGAAAAATCGAAGTCTATTAATTTCTTCAACAAAATATTTCTATTAAAAAAAACGCCCTGATAAGCTGCGAAATTTTTGATTAAAATCGGTCACAAACTACTATAATTCATAAAATAACGCGATATAATTATTTTCAGAATACATCCGTGAGTGGAATAATGATCGCCCCCCAGAGCTTCGAATCTCGAACAATCAGAACAGGAATTCTAACTGTCACGAAGTCCGAGCAGCTGAAGAAATTCCCGGTTCACGAGGAAATCAGTCTTCGTCTGATATCGATTGAGCCAGCATCCATGCGATTCCAAGAGTTGGAAGTCTACGGAATAACCGGACTTCTGGCTGACGATCTCATTATAACATCTAATGATGAAGTTTACAGATCGCCGAAATAATTCTCCCGGAACTTCAAGAAGCTCCAGTCAATAATCGACAATGATTCAATCATCTAGTTGAAAAACAGAATTATTTCCAATTATGGATTGACAGACATGCAATAATGAGCCATTGTAGCCGTGAGCGAGTATCAAAGATTAATTACAGTTCAGTCTGACCTTGAACCATCCCACAATATCCAGTGATGCAGAAAATTACCTACTTTGTACCACTCAACTCGAGGTGTTTACTCATCGCAATTTCCCCGTCCGTATCAGTCCGCGTCGCATCCGTCTGATGTAATCCTGTGGGTTTCGTTGTCAGAAGATTGTGCCACTCAGAGTTATCCCCCACTTTACCCAATCCCCACTCACATCCTTGTCTCCCACCCCTGAAAACCAAAGGCGCAATCGCCTCAGTCTGATCGTATCTCTCCGGCTGTGGTGAGCTCGACACCACAATTACCAGAAATAAATACTATGTAAGACGTATAGGCTGACGCGCCCGATTAACAGGTCTCGGGAGGGAAAAAAGAACTACTGAAGTGTGGGGACAAATTTGTGTCACGAATTCGCACCGAAATAGAACGGAAAAATCGAAAGATGTAACAGAATGCCGCTCATTTTCCAATTTTTTAAACAATTTTTCTGCTGAAAGTTAGCGATATTATTACAAATTCAAGCACATTAACCTCCAGGAAGCGATAATGAAGATCAATGTGCTTTGGGTTAAAAAAATGTTGATAACTTTGACCAGGAAATTTATTTGAAAATTTCGAGGAAGCGTGGCCTTCTGTTACCCCTTAACCCTCTGACTCGCAATCTTATCTCCACTACCTATGGGGGCCGGACGTTCGACGTAGAAGGGGATGAGTAGCGAGCGCACGAACAGTGCCGTACCACTAAACGCACGTTTGAATACATGAGTCCCAAATATAAAAATTTTTAAAAGGAATTTATTGGCAAATAGGATGAAACAAATTCAAGGAAGAAAAGAAGCAATTTAAAATAAACCATCTCATTGCTGTCAATCTCTAAATCATGCACAGGACTTCGATTTTCAATAAATGGTTGCACTGGATAAATTTCAATATTTGACGACCATTTTCGTTCTAGTTTTTCATCAATTTTTTTCTTTTTTTATCGCTCATTATTTGTTGTTTATCTATCAAAACTTCTATTACGTATTACGCGAGAATATGCAGAGGACCCCGATAGCTTTGGAACACTTGGAACAGTCCTGACACAACAGGAATGAGGAAATAGTCACATGACCATTTGTCATTAACAAATCACGTGGTACGCTCTGATTAGCGGCTATCATCCTGATATGGTTTCCTACGGTTCTCAAGTCAGAGGGTTAATGAAACGTTTAAAAATGCGAGGTGAAGGCGTCCCTAGCGATAGAGGAAGTGTATTCGAGCAAGATGGCGGTGTCCACTCCTGTCACTCACCTCGTATTTTTCAACATTCCTTAAAATTGTTTATTGTCTTCATATCACCTTCAACTTATTTAGTCCAGTTTCTAGAGAATGAACAAATTTATCAAACTATGCTCCAACATTTTTCTTCCTTTTTGACTGTAAATTCATGGTTTTCCCTCCATTTTAGTATTTTTTACTTCTGAGGAATCTTAAATATTATTTCCCCAGAAAGATTAATTTCTACAAAATTTTTTTTCACAAAATAGTTTCAATTGAACATTTTCTATTAAAAGAAATCGGCCAAAAACTACTAGAATTTTTAATAGAAATTCAACAGAAATCGATGGAATGTTCTATAAAATTCGCTAGATTTTTGTATGAGTTTTTTTCATGCGTATATTAATGACGATAAACCAACTAATCACAATATTGATAGAAGATAATCTTTCACATCACGCCTATAAAAATGGCGCTGACCCTGGAAATACTCCTCACCATAACGGCAATATTAACGGCATTATACTACTACCTAACGAGTACTTTCGACTACTGGAAATTCCGGGGAATCCCCGGACCGAAGCCGGTCCCGATATTCGGAACGATGAAGGAGATATTCCTCACTAGGATGAGCATGGGCACTTACGTAACCTCAATCTACCGAGACTATGCGGGAGAGCCTCTAGTGGGCATCTACCAGTCCCGCAGGCCAATGCTCGTGGTGAATGACCTCGAGTTGATAAAAAACATCATGATAAAGGACTTCAGCAAATTCGTGGATCGAGGTACCTCAGAGGATAAGTACGATCCGCTCTCCGCGAATTTAGTGAGCCTTGCTCCAGAAAAATGGCGGCCACTGAGGGCGAAATTGTCGCCAGTGTTCACTTCCGGAAAGCTGAAGGACATGTTCCATCTTCTTGTCCAGTGTTCAAACGAGTTCGAGAGGTATCTCGAGGGGATTAATTACGAATCAGTGGATATTAGGGACATCTGTGGAAAGTACACGACTGATGTGATTGGAGTTTGCGCATTTGGGCTTCAAGCGAACTCCATGAGGGATGGGGACAGTATCTTCAGGGTTATGGGGATGAGAATCTTCAATCCGAATTTCAAACAGCTGATGAAGGGAATTCTTCAGTTCAATTTTCCTACAGTTTATAATATTGTTGGACGGTATCTGCAGGATCATGAATTGATCAATTTCTTTCTTGACTTGACGAAGGATACGATGAATTACAGGAGGAAGAATCATTTGGTGAGACATGATTTTGTTGACTTGCTGATGAAGATCAAGGATGACAAAACGGTTGAGGATATTGGTGAGTTTTGGGTGATGGAAAAAATGGATAGAAATTTTTCCTAGAATTTTTTGTTCGCGAAGAATTAGTGGAAACTATTGGTTGGATTCCGAGAAACGAGAAATACGTGAGAAATTTTGCAATTTCATCATTTTGTCTATTGGATTTTCATTCATAGGAAGATGACAATGATGTCACACCTCTGTAAAAGAGATGGCGTTGACAGACAAGAGCTGTGGCATCATTTTTTTTTATCATAAGAAGTAAATAATTCGCCAAATTTCACTTCAATTTCGGCGATAACTTGTGTTGTGATTTGGAATCGTCAGGATATCGAAAATACCAATAAACGTTTAATAAAGAAATGTATTCACGAGTAAGTGATTACACTCGTGTCTCGCGTCGAACTGAGGTTAGCGTGGGCTAGCCACTGTTGCTAGGGCATCTGGTGCATGCGTGCCCATATCAAACAGTATGCGTAACATATATATATATATATATATATATATATATATAT
>NW_021680378.1:436438-496764 GCF_001412515.2 Diachasma alloeum | reverse complement strand
ATATATATATATATATATATATATATATATATATATATATATATATATATATATATATATATATATATATATATATATATATATATATAGCACGCGAATGCAGAGAACCGGAAATAGGCGCTACATTCCAATAAAAAAATAAAGAAATGAAACAATTGTGACGAAATGAGTTAATTTGTCCTTTAATAACTCATGTTTCACTCCGACCTCGGCTAGTCTCGTTGAGCTCACGGGTGGTTCGCTCAATCGGAGGGATAAGTGAAGGATAGAGGGAGGGTTAACGATATTAAACCGACCGTACTGATGTTGGTAAAATAACTATATATTAACTTTAATTTATACACGGTAATGTTTAATGAGTCGGTATAACGCGGTTCTTGACTCGACTTTGGGACCTTGACTCGACTTTGTTATTGGTTGGCTGAAGGCCTGAGCTCAGAGATCCGCTCTGTTTCGCTCCTGATCGGACTCTGACGTACTCTGGTGCTTCCCGAGTCGTCCAAACTCGTCAAAGTCCCAAAATGCTTACCTAAGCAATCCCACGGTTTTCTTCACTAATACGGTTTTGTGCATTCGTTTGTATAGAAACCTACACAGTCAAACAGTTCAGCACCCTGAACTGGAGAAACCTCGTTTCCCATTCCCATCGTCCACCACTTTGGGCATAATAATTATAATTATTAAATAAATCGACGTATTGATCGAGCTCAATACGTCACACAATAAAAAATAAAGATAAGAACTAAAAAATTCCAATAAAAAAAATCAATTGTTTTTTTTTCAGAAATTACTGATGAATTATTAGCAGCACAACTGTTCATATTCTTTGGCGGTGGCTTTGAGACATCTGCAGGTGCTATAAGCAATACACTCTTTGAATTAGCGTTGAATCCTTCGGTTCAAGAGAAGTTGCGGGAGGAAATTCATGAGACGTTGGCGACAAATGGCGGGAAAATGACATATCAGAGTATCAAAAGAATGGAATATCTCGATAGCGTCATCAAAGGTTTGTGACAATACCTTGTTCAAAGGAATAATTTTTCCCCGTTGTTTGATGATCATGAGAGAATTTGTATTTTTCATCAGAAACTCTGCGAAAATATCCACCGATTCCCGTCTTGTTGAGGACATCAGTGGCCCCCTACACCTTTCCTGGTTTCAATTTAACAATTCCGAAAGGAACAATGATCATGGTGCCAATATACGCGATTCACAGGGATCCCCGATACTTCTCCGATCCTGAGAAATACTGTCCTGAGCGATTCGGAAAAGACAGTACTGAGGAACATCCTGATATGTGCTATCTGCCTTTTGGTGATGGGCCCAGGAATTGCATCGGTAGAAATTCAAATGAAAAAGCTATTTTCAGTCTGATTAACAGTCAGTCTGTGAGTCAGTTGCGAGTCAGACTGAAAAGCTATTTTCAGTCTGACTCGCAATCTTATCCCCACTAGCTACGGGGGCCGGACGTTCGACGTGGAAGGGGATGAGTAACGCGCGTGCGAACAGTGCCGTAGCATTAAGCGCACGTTTGAATACATGAATTCCAAATATAAAATTTTTTAAAAAGAATTTATTGGCAGATAGGATGAAACAAATTTAAGGAAGAAAAGAAGCAATTTAAAATAAGACATCTCATTGCTGTCAATCTCCAAATCATGAACAGGACCTCGATTTTCAATAACTGGTTGCACTGGATAATTCTCAATATTTGAAGACCATTTTCGTTCTAGCTATTCATCAATTTTTTCTTTTTCTTTGCTGACAAATCATCTGGATTCATTTCACAATTTGAAGGTATCTTTCTTTGCTTCACGTATTCACCAGGACTTCCACGTACAGTTTTCAATGAAGTTTCTTTCTTTTTTCTTTTTTCAGGCACTGACTCTTTATCCCTGACATTTTTTTCCTTTTTTTATCTCTCATTATTTAATGGCTATCTATCAAAACTTCTATTAAGTATTACGCGAGAATATGCAGAGGGCCCCAATTGCTTTACAATACTTGCGACGGTCCTGACGCGACAGGAGTGGGGGAATAGTCACGTGATTATTTCTCACTAACCCACCTCTCGGCATGCTGTGATTGGCAGCCATTACGCCGATACGGTTTCCTACAGTTTGGGGTTAACCTATTCTGGTGCCAAGGGTTCCCCACTTTTCACCATTTTGTTGTGGTGTGCGTGCATCACCAAGCGTTCCACCCGGGAATCTTTCGTGGGATATACAAGAGATTATTTACTTATCCATTTCATTTATATTTTAATAATCATAAAATATCATTAACCAACCTTACACGGATAGAAATTTTTAATAAAAATTATCCTACCGTTCTATAAAAGTGTATCATGAGTCATCGTTTCCTCAATTCTATCCCGAAATTTAGTAAAAATTAATACATGATGATAAAATTTTAATCTACGTTAGAGAAATTTTATCCTGATGAAAATAAAAATTACTGCGCCGGTAGAGTAAAAATTATTGGACTAGAAGGGCACAATTTATTATGCGTCACCATAAAATTTCTCTAACGTAGAATAAAATTTGATCATCATATATTAATTTTTACTAAATTTCTGGATACAAATCAGGAAACGATGACTCATGATCCACTTTTATAGAACGGTAGGATAATTTTTATCAAAAATTTCTCTCCATGTAGCTAAACTAAAAGCCGTTACATGGCTTGAAGAGGCACACGGCGCACGCGGACACTCTTGCCCTAGAAAAATAACGAATCTCTCAAGCTCTCCTTCACATTTTTTCTTCCCCTTTGCGCTGATAATTCTTGGCGCCAAGTTTTTCCCACATTTCACTCCTTTTTTTTACTCCCGAGACCTCTTAATTCATGTCTCTAAAATGAGTTCTTTTTTTGTTCTTCACAGGCTCGAGATTCGCATTGGTACAAGTCAAAGCTGGACTCATCACTGTGTTGAAATCTTATGCAGTTGAAGTGTGTGAAAAAACTGATAAGAATTACGAAATCGATGAGAAAGCCTTTCTCTTAATCCCGAAAAACGGAATATTCTTGAACATGAAAAAATTGATGAAATAAACCAAATATACTTATATTCCGATAAGTCTGCTAATTTATTCAAAAAATCCTTTTTAACTATGAAATTACATTCATTCATTGACGCACAACTGAAAGAATGAAGAGTAAAATTCTTCTCATGAAAATGCACAAGTTTCAATTGGACTGATAAAAAATAACTGATTCCATTCAAAATTTGAGTTCTAAAAAATCAAAGGGAAGGTTATGAGGACCATTCGGGCCACCCTTGAATCTGCTGATACAACTTCCTCCCAGGGCTCACAGTACTCGTAACTTGACTGGCCCCCAGTACCTTGACATCTGGTCTCAGCATTGACTTTTCCTTGCCACAGGCGATCAATTTGTGGGCTGCATCCACCATTTGCTGAGTTGCATTCTCCCCTAAAAATGGGAAAATCATTAAGAGAATTAAATAAAATTCATTCGCCTTAAGTAGGCGAGGACTGACAAAAATTAATGCTATTCTAATGATTTTTTAAATTCAATCCTTACGTTGATAAGATCCAATAAATGCAATTCCAAGCGACTTTTTATTGTATCCATATGTATGCGCCCCTTCTTTATTCCAGCCGGCGCCTTCGTAAACATTTCCATCTCCTCCGATGAAGAATCTGGAAAGTTTTCATGATTTTGCAATAAGAATATTTCTTGATTTTTTTTCATTTGATTATTTACGTCAAATTATGTTTAAATTCGAAGTAAAATTTTGTGAATTATTGATTTATTATAATTTAATAATAATAATTTCACAACGTTCCGATGATTTCTAATTTTTTTTTTCATAATTTTTATGAAATTAACGAAATTATCATGATTCTGAAATGAGAATATTTCCTGATTTTTTTCATTCGATTATCTATGACAAATTATGTTTAAATTCAAAGTGAAATTTTGTGGATTGCTCATTTATTATATTATATATTATATGTCTAAATGTTCTTTGAGTTTTTTTCATAATTTTTATGAAATTAACGGAATTATCATGTCAAATTCTGTCTCAATTCTAAATAAAGAATTGTTAATTGTCTGTTTTTTGTGGTTTGAAAATGATACCTTCAAAAACTTCAGGTAATTTTTTTTTCTCATAATTTTTATTAAATAAATGAAATGATGAAATTCTGAAATTGTGTCCGTACTCAGCTTTTTAGCCTAAACAATTAATTTGAATGATGCCTTTATTGAAAAGAATGTCGGAAATATCGTTAAGCAAATTAATTCGCATAATTCAAGAAATTGTCTCACGAAAAACCGATGTCGTGCCAATTTAAGTCGTCCATATGATAGTCCTGAATATTGCGAAGTCGTTCCGTGCACGCGACGAATGTCTGGCAGCCTGGTGTAACAGTGTGATGGATGAAAACATAAGGAATTGGTGTGATAAGAAAGTTATCATCACGTGATGGTCTCGCTTGCCACTGCGCTCGAGCAACTATCGCTGGACAATCGGTTGCACTTGCTTCAATTAAAAACCATTTCCATAAAAATTAATTATCGATTGTTCCCAATTATAAAAATTATGAAAAATAATTCAATAAATCAAATATGTGTAATAGTAATTTTCATAATTTTCATAATTTAGGCGTCTACATGAAAACATAATCTTAGTGATAATCTTAGATGATAATCTTAGTGAGGAGATCACATTTTGAGCCCAAAATTAACACGATAGTATGAAAAATGTCGGTATAGATCAAAACATCAGTTTAACATTGGTTTAAATGGAAGGTGTGAACACAAAAATGTGAATATCTCGCAAAATAAATGCGACAAAGTGGGCCCTTTTCATGTGGATGTACACAAATTGTGTTGATTATCGACAACTTAAATTAAGATGTCTTTTTATGTTGATTACGGATATAAAAATAGCACTGAATTATTGAATGAAACTAGCCGAAGAAAGAAAAATTAATCTGTTTATTTACTTAAAAGAATGAAGAAGGAAATAGTCAATCAATGCATATTCACCTGGAGAATTTAATATGATATTGGAGAGGATTATGAGACATGGAAATATTATCCACATGATGACTCTGTTTTTCAGAACGATTGAGAGTTCATCACAGTTTATCAACGACTGAATGACATTCAACGTTCGTCATCTCAGAGGGTTGCATCAAACATACCAATGAGATAAAATCGAAATATAATAACTACTGAGGCGTACTGTCAGCAGGGACCGGTAGGAAAATAATGTCCATTATTAATATTTCATTACAATATCAATGATTAATGAAAAAATTTAATTATTATTTTTCTCATAATGAATAATGATACCAAATATTGGCAATATATTACCAATATATTTTTTATTGTATTGCGATACTAATGAGCAATGAAAATAAAAAATGAAACAAATCATTTTTCAATCAATAACGGTACAAAATTTATTTTCATTTGCTTTCTTTCTCATTATTTTTTATTTATTTTCACTTTTATTTACAATGCATTGCTGTAGACAAATCTCATAATGACACTATGGCAAGTGATACGAATGTCTTTTGGTCAGGCATAACACCGTCAAGGACGAAAAAATGTAATTTCCTCTCCGACGTACAAGGTGATATCGGTGCGATAAGGTAGAAAATAAGACGGCTATTTCTCCAGTAAAAAGTATCAGTTCCAACTAAACTTCAGACTACCTCGTACCTCCACCTGTTCGCAAGGATAAATTCATCATGAATTCTGCATTATATGCGGTTGTGGCTGTTCTTGGGCTGCATTCGGCCCGTCTCGAGACCATTTCACGATTCACTGATCAATCATTTCTCCCGAACCCACGTAATTTCCTTCATTGCAGGCACATAGCTGGAAAGCGGTAATAGATTCTTATGATGAGGTGGAACAATTTCTAAAAGCGGAATTGGATGAAGAAGAGAGCAGATGGACTGTAAATATCCTGGTGGCCGGGAGGAGTAACCAAGCAAGATGGCGGCGCCCACAACCGACTACCACATCATGTTTTTGAACATTTATTAAAATTATTTATCCTCTTCAGATCACCTTCAACTCGTTTCATCGAGTTCTAAGAAGAGGAACAAATTTTTCAAGCTATCCTTCAGATTTTTTCATCGCTTTTTTTTTATTCTATTTTTTCCTGGTCTACTTTTCCGCTTATAAGCGTAAACACATATGGAATGGGCATCTGCGAAGATTATTTATTTTTTAATTAATCCAATATTTATGGACTTCATTATGTTGTGTTGAATCTGCTGCTCTATCATAGAATCAAACATGATGAATAAAAGAATACTTTTGGATGGAGAATAGCAGATTTTTTTCTTTTCATTTATACACCGTGAATACACAAAACTCATTCTCTAAACTGTACGTTGTTGAAATTTTATAACAAAAAATTTTCTCGGAGTGAAAATAAAATTATGAGGAAATTTATGATCTTGCTAGGCCCTTGGGAATAACCAGAACTCCATTCTGACATTTTTCTCTTTTTTCTCGCCTCTTATTGGGAAGTCTGATAGGGGCGGGGCGTAGGTCAAGGACTTACTTGCACGGGTTTACATTTTCGCCACTCGACAGTAGCTCCTTGGGAGAGATAGGGATCGCAATCTACGTACACGGGTTCCTATCCGGTCCGATAGATAGAGTATTCAAGTGCTAGACTTCCCAATAACCCGTAGAGCGATATTCGCTCAACCCATTGAACAGCGTAAGTCAGGAAACGTATCGGTGTGAGAAGAGTAGGGAGCCCCTCAATGCCTTGGAGCGCCATAAGAAAGGCCCGGCTGCGCACGCGCACTACCGCAAAGAGGTGAAGAGTGGAGGTACTGTGAGGCTGTTCAATGGGTTAATCCACATTTTTTCGGAAGAAGTTTACGAAGTGATCGCGGTTATTTTTAGGTCAATCGCGATTAACGGAGAGTTGATAAACAATAAATAATAACAAATAACTAGGTTTATATAAATAGCTCATAATAATAATAATTTATTTCTCAAGTATATGAATTTCTTCTTTTGTACATTTTGTTGACAACATACAATAGATCTCACAGTGGCAGTAATAACAATAATCACACACATTGATAATTGCGACACTTTTTCCGAACTGAAAGTCCTATAGTTGTCTGATGAGAGTTTTTCCACTTCCTTCGCAAAGCTTTCCCAATTTCAATACGAATCTTCCCGTTTTGTTTAATTTCCATGTAGCTTGCCATTTTCATACCCCTCTTTTGCTTCCGCAGAGACAATACCCCTCTCCACCGTCACTCAGCTTTCCACGCGTTCGTCGGTTATCACCAGAATCAGTTAAATCTTTCCATTTTCTTTCACATACCTTGCTTCTATCCTCGTTCTACTTAGCAGGGGCGTTACTTTAGATTTCAGGTTAAACACTGGGCTGGTGTCCATTCCCTTTCCACCATAACCAAACTATCTACGCGTCTGCCAATATCCCTCAGCATTCTCCTGCATCCACGCCAATTGTCCGGATAACACTTCCACGTGAATTAGGAGCTATCACGACGATTATGTACACCCTTTCCAATTGTTTCTTCCCTTTATACTTCAAATATCTGAATGAAAACACGATGATACGAAAAAAATGGAAGTTGTTACACCCAATTGCATTTCGAAAGGTTTATCGCCGGTCACAGAGAGAAGAAACGAATTCTATTCAGGAAGAAATGAATTGAAGAGAATCGAAGAATTACCGGGGAGTCTAGAGACTCTAGCTCTGCTTCTCAACGTTAGTTCCGTGCATTGCCACTTTCGACGCCACTTGAAATGTTCTTCTTTACCGACGTTGAAACCGAGTGTTGTTGGAAATTATTGGCTCATGGATTCGTGAGTCAAAAAGAGACGAAAATTATATTTTAAGACTTTTCAAGTGGAATGTATTTGAGAGTAGAATCACCTTGTATTTTTCAAAGAAGTAGAAAAACTTATACACATTGAGCTTAATTTTTGAGAAGGCGGTTGAGGGATGAAAAATATAATTTAACATTGCCAAACAGGAGAAAAATTCCTTCCTCATACTGCAGAGTGTTGGTAAATTTTGAGATTCTTTTTTCACTTTCGAAACAACGTCGGAATATGAGAGAAAAAATTTAACTGAGAAAAAAAGAAAATTCTTAATCACTCATAATTAGGAACTTGGAACAAAAATGAAAGATTTCGTATGGAATCATCTTATTCGGTGCCAAATAATCGATAATCAGTATTTAATTGACGGGAGAAATTTTTTTCCTAGTAATTTTTACGAAAAACGCAAAAATTTATAGTTTTTATTTTTTTTCAACACGTTGCAGATGGAATTTTGGAACTTTTTTTTTTTTAATTTGAAGGACATTGAAAGTAGAAACACCTCAAATTTTGACAAAGTGGTAGAAAATTTTCTCCATGGTTGAATTAATTTTTTTAAAAAAGATTGGATGATAAAAAATATAGTTAAACGTTTTAAAAAAAAAAAAAAAATATTCCACATAGCTTGGAGTATTCCCGATTTTTGAGAATTTTTTCAGATTTTTCAACGGCGTTTGAGTATGCGAAAAAAAAAATATCGGAAAAAGAGGTTTTTTAATTGTTAAAAATCAGGGGGTTGGGATAAAAATCTGAAATTTTGCACAAAATTATTTTTTTGAATGACAAATATGTCAAAAAATTTTCAGCGTGAAATTCGTCGGGGGCCAATTGACCATTCTTATTTGGCTAGACCCTTTCAATTTTTATCGCGGTATCGCGACATACGGAATATTTTGAAATTGCCTCACCAGCCCGAGGACTTTCCACTATCAGTTATTATTGATAGGAAAGCAATTTGCGATGGCCTGTTTTTCGATCGCTTAAAAGAACAATAACTCCACTGGTGTTCATCACTATTGCTGGGACATCACGCGAAGCAATACCTCAAGGAATAAAAAACTAAAAATTCACCATGAATTTTTTATTGTTCGCTGCTGTCACTACTCTCGCCCTTCACGAGGTACATTCTGAAACATCAATTTGATACTCATATTCAACAATTTTCTTTGTTTCTTTCTCCTCAGATATCAGCGTGCAAATTCAAAACCGGGAGTGTATATTCTCCCAAAGATCAATTTGACGCAAATAAGGATAAGGCCAAACAGTGGGTTGTTAATGTACGGGAGGACTTACAGGGGCTGAAGGTTTGTCAGTAATTTCATATAACAATACTTGGATAATTGAATTGTATTGTTCAAATCCAGGAGTCAACGAACCTTCTGATGATTCATTTCCACCACTTCTGTGTAAAGTGGGATTTTGCACACACGAAGCGTGCGAAAAAATTCACTTTACGTATTAGTGATGAAATACATTAATACCCCCTCGTATCGAAATGTACTATTTTAGATGAAGGTGACTTTTAAAGAGGACGGTATGTGGAACGGTAACAAAATCACTGGGACCTTGTGCGACGAGAATGAAAATCTTGAACCTTTCAAAAATCTACTGTACACTAGTCTAGGAGTTGAATCCTGCGACTTTACTGAGGTGAGCAATCATCAATTCCACACATGGAGAAAAAATACAAAAAAAATTACTGTGTGTGTACGGCAAAATGGGTTCATTTGGACGAATCTGGAAAAATTACCATGCCAAGACCGGAATTTTTGCTGCGCACTACAGGAATTTTTCTCGGATTTACCGGGAAAAATTCGTGTACTCCACAGCCAATTTTCCGGTGCTGGCACGCTAATTTTTCCGAGTTCGTCCAAATGAACCCATTTTACCGTGCCAGCACAGTAATTTTTTGGTATTTTTTTCTCCGTGCAATTTTCTAAAATTTTCCATGTAAAAACGAAAAAATTTAATTGAAAAACCCAACGAATTCGATAGGAAATTCTGTTCCATTTCTATATAACTTCAATTGAAAATTTAATTCCTTTTTCGACGATTCGTCTTTTACAGAGAATGTCCAGTGGAAACTGTTTTATAGAAAAAATCAGCAGAATTTCAGAATTCTGTACATCTTTTTCAATTGAGACATTTTCGTTGAAAATTCCTCGACATAAATTTTCAGGTTTTTCTCATTTCCTTGTTTTCCCAGGAATCTGTGTTCACTCATGTTAATTTCGTTTGTCTAGGGAAAGTATCAAGCTGAGGAGGTGAATGAATTTTCCGACGATGTGTGCTCCAAGGTATCGGAATTAACAAATGGAAATGATGATATGCTTTATTTGACACTGATGAAAGAGGACGACGAGATTTTACATGTTCGCGTGCATAAACAATGAGCATCTGCGAAGATTTATTACATTTCAATCAATTAATAATTCTTTAATTGATTGATTATTTATCGACTTCGTTAGTTATTTATGTTGATGCTGTTGCTGAAGATTGCCGCTATAACACAATTTCTCGATACAGTTCAATGTCAGCACATAAGAAATTCACTTCACAATCACTTTTGTTTCAAAAGATTAATCACCTTCAAAATTAAGTCTTCTGTTAACTTACCTCAAAATTAATATTCAATTCGGATCGTTAATCACCTCTGATCGGATGTTCGATTAATTCTAATCTGGTTGGGAGTTTGCTGGTGGTCTCTAGGACCACTATTAATTATTGGAGCGTCAAAATTAATGATGGAGAAAGAATGAGAAAAAGAAAGGAAGAAAGAAAATTAAAGAATAGATGTTAGAATAGGATATTTCAGGTGTTGGGATAGATATCCTTTGGAACGGAACAGACGAACAACTGTCCCACTTGACGACTCCCAGCAAACTCCTCTTTTCATCCATATAGGCTATCTATCCACCTATTCCGCAATGCCATCTGGCGACAGACATGCGAACTATTACGTACTATCAAGATCAGCTATTGGTAAGAATGGGAACTGTAATCAGTGATACTTATTCCTTGTTTCACGCGTTAGGGTCAGAACACAAACCGAAAATATAAGGAATATGAAGGCTGTAGTGGCCACGCGGGGAGTGTGTGGCTCCGGCGGTCATTCAAGCTAAGCAGCGTTCAGTCTGCCCAGTACTTGGATGGGTGTCCGCTTAGGCACACCTAAAACTGCGTGGGACTACAGTCGCTAGGCACGAATGTAGAGAACCACTGTGCCCATTAAGTCAGTGTGACCAATGGACACAGTGCAATCCCTGCATTATCGGCCGGCTGCGCGACTGAGGTTTTCCATGGTTTCCCTGGCAGTCCAATCCCGAATGGGGTGCAGTTGGGGACAAAGTAAGTCGGCCCATGGTAACGCAGATAGGGAAGGGAATAAAATGTAAAAACCCGAGAGGGTATACATATGGAACCAAAAAAAAAAAAATAAGGAATATGAAACAACTATAAGGAACAGCCTAGCGAATGTTGCTTATTCCTTGGTTCTATTCATATTCATTTGTTTTTGTTTGATATTCGTCATTCTCTCATGTTTATCATGCACAGAATTGATCAGTTTTAAAAATTTTGGAAATTTTGAGAAAATTCAGAGAATTTCTAGGAATTTCGAGAAAATTCCGGAAATTTCCCGAAATTTCTAGAAATTTCGAGGGGATTTCGGGAGATTTACAAAATTCAAATGAATGCATGAACTGAATAAATTTGGTGTGGACGCGTCTATGTGGTTTGTGTTGGGATGTGTTGATGTGTCATGGATCAGTTTCCACCTAGACGTATCCACGTCAAAAATTTATCGGCTGTATCAAGATTACAGCCAATTGGCTTTTTTTCTTTTTTTATCTCTCATTATTTGTTGACTATCTATCAGAACTTCTATTACGTATCATGTGAAAATATGCAGAGGGCCACGCTAGCTTTGCAACACTTACAACGGTCCTGACGCAACAGGAGTGAGGGAATAGTCACTTGACCATTTCTCACTAACACATCGGGCAGTGCCTTATTTTTTTTAGGAATGAAATTGATTTCTGGCAAAATTCTGAATATGAATAAATTTGTTACGATTCCGAACAAATGATTTTTATAATGGGAAGTTGATTGTTTATATATTACTTATAGAAAATGCTCGTAGTTTGAAATAATTTAAATTTTTAAATTATTCCATCAATCTTCTTCCAAAAGTAAACTTTACATTTTTTTTCACATCTTCAAAATGTTTTCTAGCGGTCCAAATATTGAGGGTCAAACGGGACTCAAATGAAACCTCTGATGTTCCGATACAAAAGTGGAGAACCATTTCACTGGAGCAACAGTAGTCAAAATACTTGGATTTCTGTAATTAGAATAACAATTAATTAGAATTAATTTGTTAGAGTCAATTTATTTTTTATATTAGTGACATTTCCCTGAAAATGAGTGAAAATGTCACTACTAATTGATGAAGAAATCACGGAAAGTCAGAATTTTCCCCTCGTTTTGAATTGCACAACCCATGCTCTCCGATCAGCTCGCGTTATCACTTCCTTCTCTATTGTTTCCCTCTCCACGTGCCTCTCGTGCAAAAGGTGAGCAATTGTTCCTCCAGCTGATACTCATCTCCACGAAAATCCCCCGGAAACAGGAGAAAATGATTCAGCCTGCTAATATTACAATCCGAGAGAGACTTTGTTAACGAGGGAATACTATCCAATGCGTCACACCGTTCTTAACAAGATCCGATTAAGCAGTCGTATCCGTCTTTACCCGGCGATATAATAGCCGATATAAACTCGAGGCGATAGTCGGTAGGAATGAATTTGTAATCCCATGATCGATGTCGAAATGCGTGCGGTAGTGTAGATGGTGATAATGACACTAATTATAATAAACTTGACATTTCAATCGAAGAATGTTGTCACAGAAGTAAAATTAGATTCCGTGATAACGATTTTCACTTTTAAAATTAATGAGCCAATTTGTTTTGTGAAATTTGGAATTAATTGAATTGAAAAAGAATTAATTGTTTATTATTCGTTTGCTCCGCAGACGCTTAAAATGTTAGAAATAGTCCAGAGACTCCAATTTTTCAGCTATAGAAGTGTTTTTTTTCAAAATTTTGGAAAAAATGTGTGCAATAACAATTACGAATTAGTTTTTTGAAATGCAACTCCTATACAGCTAATTTTTAACAATTTTCAATTTTTTTAATAAAAAATTGTACCATTCATGTAAAATAGCCC
This sequence comes from Diachasma alloeum, assembly GCF_001412515.2. NCBI lineage: Eukaryota > Metazoa > Arthropoda > Insecta > Hymenoptera > Braconidae > Diachasma > Diachasma alloeum. Next base: position 483,667 of record NW_021680378.1, on the reverse strand, counting down.
GAAAAATGTTTCTGAAATAATCGAAAATATATTCAAAATTAACATTTTTTCCATTTTTCTGGCAAATTATTGATCGGATTGATGCGAAATAATATACCGTTTTTGCGTTTTATCATTATTGACTGATTCACGAAGTTTCATGGTAGTGCAATCCTTTTTTTGCATTTTTTCTTAAGTTTTGTGAATTTCTGAGAAGTTTTAGAAAAAACGCAGGAAAATGATTGCACGATTATGAACTTTCGTGAATCATTAAGGAATAAAACGCAAAAGCGGTATATTTTTTCACGTTAATCCGATCGCCAATTTGCCAGAAAAATTCAAAAAACGTGAATTTGGGCGAAAAGAGTGTAATACTTCCTTAAGGTATATCCCAAGACAATACCACCCAAAAGTTGGTATGGATTTCCCTATGGATTTCCAGAAAAAATTCTAAATGATTGAAATCATTGCATTTCTATAAGTTTTCGAGTTTTTCTATCCTCATATGTTGGTGACGAAAGCAACAATAACTGTTTGATTTCACGAAATTTCAATTTTTTCGAGTTGAACATCGCAGGAACTATGTACTAGAAAATTTTACAAAAAATTTTAAAAAAAATTTCATCCATTCGCAAGAAAAACCTGTTTTCCAGGGATAAATCTTGAACATTCCAAATACTTCATTGATTGAAGAAAGAGGAATCAAAATGTAAACAAAATATTGAGATTGATAAAGATAATTGCCCCAGCTCATCAATCTTCATAACGATGAAATATTTTTTCAACGAATTCGCTATCTCGTTCCGTTACGTTCACACCCTCCTCCACATGTTCATGCATTTCACCATCCAATCTAACCCAGAACAACTGTCCCACTCCACGATTTGTTCAGTCGCCGACTGAGACTCGTACCGGCTGAGTCTCAGGCGCAAGTGCCCTCTCCCCTCTCGTTCGAATCACCATCAGATGCAACTCTGCACTTCACCCGAACTTTCGCTCCCATTCTCTCTGACGTGTTGTATGTTTATCAATGAATAGACATTCAAACATGTCACGATAATTTTCCCCAAGACTGATCAGTTGAATTTATAATTACAGTAGCTGTGAAAAAATTGTACTTGAATAATTGAACAGTCAAGTGCATAATTTATCTGATAATCGAGTTTTATTGGAGAACGAAAGGGGAGTGAATTTTTATTTTGAAATAATAGTTTGACTGAGGAGAAAATAAAATAATCTAATCACAATGATGAACGAGCACAACGAGGCAATGGAGATTAAGGTGAGTAATTGAAAAACAAATTCATGCAAAACACAAAACAACATTTTTAATTCAATTTTTCCGAAGAAAATTCCACAGCATTCGAAATTTTTTAATTAAATCAGTAGCGAAGTGGTAAAACGGTTCAAGTCAATTTTGACTATTGGCCAGTTTTCAATTAATATTTTGGAATCTACGAGAGACAGCAAAATTTTTGTTATAACCTTTTTTATAAAGCCGATTGAGACCTACAACAAATATGATTACGAAACTTTCGCTATCTCCCTTACATTCGGAAATATTCCTCAAAAACTCAACTGGGAGATAAGTCGACATAGACCGTTTTGCCACTACGCCTACTGAAATAATTAATGGTGAATTCAATTCTCTGTGAACCTCCAACTAAATCTCATACTTTCCTTATTAAAATGTATTATCACCGCAAGAAAAATACGCACTGCAATCCGAGATCTCTGGAAAGTAGTAATAATAACAATTAAAATATATTCTTGTTGGTGAGGGAATATCAAGGTTTTGGGTTACGAAGAAACTGGTATAGGGTTTCAATGTCCTTTTCACCGAGTCTTTTTTCGTTCGAATAGATCGAGCCTAGTTCGGAGGAGGAACTGAAAATACAAAAGCGTCGCGGTCTTATCCATCAAGTGAGTAAATAGTGATTAAGTTCATTCATCCGCAACGGAAATAAAACAAATGGAAAATTGCTCTTGTATTGCATATAGCGTAGTTATTTTCGCTAATAAATTAGCGATATGCTTGCGAATGGTTATTCTGCACATCATTTCCTTCTTTCATACATAATTCATTGTTTATTTCATTTTATTAAATTGAATAAGATTTCTTTTCAACTTATTTTGTCAGATTTTCAACTTAGTTCAACATTATCATCATCATTATTCTTATTATCCCTTTCTTCTACACAACCGATTGTCTTTTTTACGGTTCTACCTCAGCCCTTTGATAAAATGTTAATAGAAAATTTTTATTTATACGTACTTGAATGAATTTGAAACATCACATTTGAAGAAACCATTAGAAAGCTCACGTTCAGGGAAATTCATGAAAAATTCGAAATTTTCAACAATCATCATAAAAATCAAATCAACCAATATAGCTATCGTAATCATTTTTTAACTTCGACTTAATGGCATTAGAACAAACGTTTTTAGCTATGACTGAATTCATTTAACGCATGATATTTAATGATATCCTGGGAATTCTGATTTTCAAAAAATACCAAATTTTTGTAAATTTTCTAATTAATCAAAATAAAAATTATTGCTATCGCCTTCATCTTCGAACTTGATGAAAAGGACATCCAATCATTCAATCAATTTAAGTCATCATTCAATCAATTCAAAACATTTTTTTTAGACATCGTGGGAAAACCGATTTTTGAAAAAATTATAAAATTTTAAAAACTAATGGATGAATTGAATTTTAATTAATGGCGATCGATAGGGCTCAACAATACCTACGTTAAAAAAAAAAAGATTCAATACCATCCATTCATTAGCGAACAATTGAAGAATAAAATCCAAAACTTAAATTTGAATTAAATGAAATCGTATTCAATTAGAAAAACGTCAAATCAATGACACCGGTTATTAGCCGATCCAATGCGAGAATTAATCACTCGATAAATTGTGGGAATTCTCGTAATCTGGTATAAGTGTATTTTTACTCATAACAATTCACAATATTATCGCGGGCGATTCAGCTGTTGCGCGAACCGGTTTTCGATCATTTTTAAACCGATGTCTCTTGTGTTGCACGTGGAGTCCCCACTTGCCAAGTTATTTCTAAACATTACCAACATTTCTGCATTCAACCAATGACTAATTTACAGAACTACAATTTTTGCTTCCGAATGGAAGCTTTGTAATCGTTTAAATTTGAGGGCGGATTTTTTGTGTTACATCGACAATTATAAACCAAAAAGTCCGGAAATGCAATTTTTAGACCGCGTCCGTAGGTCTGTTCTGAAAAATGTTCTGAACTGATTGAATGATGGCTTAAAAAATTCGATTTGATGTCCTTTTGACCGAGTTCGAAGATGAAGGCGATAGCAATAATCGTTATTTTGATTTATTTGAAAATTTGCAAAAATTTTGTATTTTTTGAAAATCAGAATTCCGGGGATATCTTTGAATATCAAGCTTCAAATGAATTCAATCGTAGCTTAAAATGTTTGTTTTAATACCATTAAGTCGAAGTTAAAAAATGATTACGACAGCTATATATGATAATTGTTGAAAATTTCGAATTTTTCATGAATTTCCCTGAAAGTGAGTTTTCTGAAGGTTTCTTCAAATGTGATGTTTCAAATTCATTCAAGTATGTGTAAATAAAATTTTTCCATTAACATTTTATCAAAGGGCTGAGGGGAGAGATAGAACCGTAAAAAAGGCAATCGGTTGTGTAGAAGAAAGGGACAATAAGAATAATGATGATGATAACATTCAACTAAGTTGAAAATCTGACCAAATTAGTTGAAAAGAAATCTTATTCAATTTAATAAAATTAAATAAACAATGAATTATACATGATAGAAGGAAATGATGTGCAAATCAATCACTCGGAAACATATCGCTCGTTTATTAGCGAAAATAACTATACTATATGCAATACAATAATTTTCCGCTAATTTCTCATCACTTTTTGCATTGATGCGCTGAGAAAAAAATCTGTCAATGAAAATCGGTAACTTCTTAAATGCGACAAATTAAACTAATAGGATTAAATAATTTTCTCGATGTGTTCCTCGTAATTTATCTCAATTTTCCGATAAAAATCTGAGATCTCGATTATCTGAGAATAGCTGCCACAATCAATCATTCGGAATTCCTTCCTTCGAAACAATAAAACTGAATTTTATCATCTCCTTGGGTGGGATTAACCGCAAGGCCTCACCCTGTTATCTTCCCAATTAAAACGTAAAAAAAAACCGAGTCATTTGAATTTCGTTCTAATGGAAACGTTTATAAATTCCATAATGTTTGATTACATCACGCGATTTATTATGTAAATTGTTTTGTCGAGTTTCGTAAAGTCTTCCTCACTGATAATACTTCGCAACTAATATTGCAAAGAGCTTATGGATAAAATACGATTGTTACGATGCCCCACAGATGACAATGAGTATTTTTGCGAATATCTCGATACTCGGACCGGCGATGGGGTTCGGCTACAGCGCTGTTATACTCCCAGTCCTGAAGAGCGGCAAGAGCGATGTGACGATTGATAACGATCAAGGATCTTGGATCGGTGGGTGTACAAAATTAAAAACGATTCATTGAATTCAACATTACCCCAACGTTGGGGCAATCTTGGGGCAATGTTGGCTGTCAACATTAAGGTAATGCTGGCTACCAACGTTGTGGTAATGTTGGCTGCCAAGGTTACGGTTATGTTGGTTATCAACGTTGGGGCAATGCTCGCTATCAACGTCAGGGCAATGTTGAGGCAATGTTGGCTACCACCGTTGTGGTAATGTTGGCTGCCAAGGTTACGGTATTGTTGGCTATCAACGTTGGGGCAGTGTTCGCTACCATCGTTAAGGCAATGTTGGCTGCCAACGGTAAGGTAATATTGACTACCAATGTTGTGGTAATATTGGCTACCAATGTTGTGGTAATTTTGGCTGCCAAGGTTACGGTAATGTTGGCTATCAACGTTGGGGCAATGTTGGGGCAATGTTGGCTGTCAACGGTAAGGTAATGTTGGCTACCAGCGTTGTGGTAATGTTGGCCGCCAAGGTTACGATAATGTTGGCTATCAACATTGGGGTAATGTCCACTACCAATGTTGGGGCAATGTCGGCTACCAACGTTAAGGTAATATTGGCTACCAATATTGTAGTAATGTTGACCAGCATTGTTGTGGCAATGCTGACTGCAAACGTTAGAGTAATGTTGGTTACCAACGTCATAGCAATGTTGGCACTCAACGTCGGCAGCCAACATTGCCCCAACTTTAACATTTTTTACCTTTCCCTGAGTACTGGTTTCAAAATACCAACATTGAGGCAATGTTGGCTGCCAACGTTGAGTGCAAACATTGCCCCAACGTTAAAAATTGTTTACCTTTCCCTGAATATTGGTTTCATAATAAATCTTTTCAACACCAAATGATGCAATCAATCTCATGATCGACATTGGAAAGAACATTTTAAATCGAAAATTTCAGATTTGACGAATACAATGCTTTTATTCGGAAGCAAAAAGTGATAATAAACAATTGCATTAAAAATTGGGATTAACAGCCAGTGCTGCTGCCTTCGGAACCCCCATTGGCTGCATTCTATCCAGTTTCGTAATGCGAAGAGGCAGAAGACTGAGTCTCTTGGTGACATCGACATTCTCGTTAATCGGATGGTTACTAATCTACATGTCTACCAATTACGAGAAATTAATTGTCGGGAGGATTGTCGGGGGAATCGCCACGGGTCTTGCCTCGGTACCGGCAACTGTTTACACAGCTGAGATTGCTGACTCGGAGTGGAGGAGCACCATGGTCACGTGGAGCAGCATGGCCATAGCCATCGGAATTCTCATGGTTTACATATTCGGATATTTCATACAGGTGGGGAAAATTGGACAATAATGGTATCAAGTCCTATGTACTCTGTATTTGGATATACGGTGATAATGGCCCATGAAAAATAATATTTCGCTGTGAGTAGTCGGAATAGGAGCAAAGACGACCCTCTGTCGTGCTGGGACCTAGGGGGTGATTGGTTCTCACCTGGGGCTGAGATTATAGAAATAATGGAATTTACGGCATTAATATTTTTCAACGAATGGCTCCCTTGCTCCACGAATCACCATCATCTGCGGTGGGGAAAATTTTCTAGAAATGTTGTTGTGCAGCATCACACGGAGAGAAAAGGTCAATAAAAATTACCAACAAAAAACGTAAAAATTACGTTTCGAAACGTAATCCGCGAGCAAAGTAAAATTCAATAAAAAGTGTGAGTCAGAACTGAAATTGTACGAATCGCCTCGTAAATTTTACGATTTGTTCCGTAAAAATTAACCACCCGTCTAATGACTCACCGCTGTACGTTGTTAAAAAATTATTCTTGAATTTTCAAGTAAAAAATTTTGAAATTTTTAACAATGAATAATTTACATGGAATTGTCGTTGATCTTGTTATTGATAAATCAGTCAATTTTCTTGAATACTCAATGAAATTTGATTTCTCAGGTTCATGCAAGAATGAAAATTACTGAAAATCGTAAAAATTCAGGCAACTTTTCTTCTGAATTTTTAATCTCTTGAAAATTCAATTGAATGTAATGCTTAATTTTCATGATAGGTGTGAAAATCCAAATTGTCATTGAAAATTCAATGATCATTCATTATGAAAAACTTAATTTTATTGAATTTCCTAAATGAATCAGGAATTCCATGAGCAATTTAGTCTGAAATTGAATTCAAGTTCCGAATATTGAAAATTCAAATGCATCTGTTACTTAAATTTCAAAAAATCTCTGACAGTGTAGGGACAACAAGTCGTTCCGTAATTTTTCCCCAACGACGAAATTTCACGGAACGAAACGTAGAAATAATTCACCAGCTTCATAAAAATTATTGAACGTTCAAAAATTTTTGATTTTGGAGGCATAATAAGTCGGGAAGTGTCTGTAAGATTTTACTTCTTCGAGAAAAATTACGTGACAATTTCGTACTTTTTTCGGTGATGAACCTGAAAATTCACTGAACGTTCCAGATTTCTGCTCTTCCATTCTTATAAAAATTGTCGGAAAACGATTCCCCATTGCGGATTACGTGAATTGTTCCGTAATTTTTCCTGAATATTTCTCTCCGTGCAGAAAAATTATCGTTCATTACCGGGTAAACATTATAAGTATTAGTAAACATTATTGGAGCTACTACATATAATTTTTCTGGTGCCGCACCAGAATTTTGCTAGTGCTACACAATCATTTTTGCAAGTGTGCGGATTGTGACACGTTTATAGTGCTTAGTCTCATTTCCATTAATGTTTAATTTGAATATAATCCCGAGGGGGGTGGACGAATTCGCAGATCCTAATCTTCAATCTACACGGCTCAGAATAAGAGTGTTAGTTGTGTAATAGACGTACACCATAAAATTCTGCTTTGATGATATGAGTTAGGAGATAGTACAGGAATTGAGATAGCGATCGAGACTAATAAACCGCCTCAACCCATCATTCAATATCTTTTATTTTCGGTTTGAATTTTCAAACCGGTTTGTTGATAATTCCGAAATCTTCATTGCCTACTTGGGGTTTCGTGTCGATTCTATCTCACGTTGATAATTTTCAGTAGAGGATCTTTAGTGTGTTACCTACTGGAGAGCAAGTGAACGCAGCATTCTTCTCTGGTGATATAAGAAATGAGAGGCATTGATCAATTGTATGCCAATTCACCTCGAAATTTCACTCTTTTTGTTCCTCGGTAATCGGAAATAATTGTTTGGTTCGAATTTGAAAGCCTCAAAGATGAATAATTGCTTCTTACTCAAATATTTCGTTGTTTCAACAACAACAAAATTCAACCAAGAAACCGAAAACATGAAAATGATCGAGAATCAAAAATACGAAGAACAAATATATAAATGTCGTCAAAACATAAATGTAGTCGAAAAATGACTGTTTCATTTTGTCCCAATCTCCCCCATATTTTTTTAAATATTATAATGTAAAAAAATATATATGTACAGAAGTTTTTTAAAATTGCTTCTTATTAGATTCTAGGGGGCTACGCCCCCTGCTCGTTCCGCTCGCCAACCCCCATATAACCTTCATGTGACCCCCATGTGATCCCCATGACCCTTTTCTGGAACCATATTCTGATCCTTGTGACCCTTATCTTGACCCTTAATTTTGGAGTCTTAATTTCGAGGACCAAATTTTCATCACCAGAAGTCGATTTGGATTTTTAATATATAAAAAAATATTCTGAGCCTTGCGACCCTTAATGACCCTTGTGACCCTTATTTTCGCCATTGTGAACCTTATTGAGACCCTTAATCTTGTGACCCTTGTAACCCTTAATCTGACCCATATGACCTGTAATCTGACCCTTATTTGGACCCTTATTCTGAACCTCATGACTCTTATTCTGATCTTTGTGACCCTTAATTTTGGAGGCTTAATTTCGAGTACCAAATTTTTATTACCAGAAGTCGATTTGGATTTTCATTATATAATATAAAGAGATATTCTGAGCCATGTGACCCTTAATCGGACCATTGTGACCTTTATTTAGACCCTTAATCTTGCGACCCTTATAACCCTTCTGAATCTGAATCATATGACCTGTAATCTGACCCCTATTTTGACCCTTATTCTGACCCTCATGACTCTTATTTTGACCCTTGTGGCCCTTAATGTTAACATGGGAGCCTTAATTTCGAGTACCAAATTTTTATCACCAGAAGTCGATTTGGATTTTTATTATATAAAGAGATATTTTGAGCCTTGTGACCCTTAATCGGACCATTATTTACACCCTTAATCTGACCCTTAATCCTGCGGCCCTTATAACCCTTAATCTGACTCAGATGACCTGTAATCCGACCCTTATTTGGACCCTTATTCTGACCCTCATGACTCTTATATTGACCCTTGTGGCCCTTAATGTTGGAGCCTTAATTTCAAGCACCAAATTTTTATCACCAGAAGTCGATTTGGATTTTTATAATACAAGACATTCAAGTTTAGGACGGAAATAATTCTAAGTCAAGCACGACGAAATAGATTGCCGACAAAAAACGTCACATTATTCTTTTAAAAGACTCAGTACAATTCCAACTCAATTCTCAATAAAGTGCCCACACGTAATCCCAAATGCATTGACAGCCCGACAAATTTCAGTAAAAAAAACCTTGTCTTTGAATTCAGGAAAATTGGCGTCTGATAGCTCTTCTGTGCGGTCTCTTCCCAGCGGCGGCGATAATCATCACCATCCTGGCCATCCCCGAGTCGCCAATTTGGCTGAGAGACCGAGGGCGCATGGACGAGGCCCGCGTGGTTATGAAGAAATTTCGTGGTGTACCGAAGGATCACCCCGTCACCGCCGAAGTTGAAGCCGAACTTCGTCACACAAGACACCACCAGAATAAGAAGAAGCAATCGCTGTTGAAGAACATCGCCAAGCGCAGTTCTCTCTATCCATTCGTAATAATGCTGGCTTACTTCTTCTTCCAGCAATTCTCCGGTATTTTTGTTATTGTTTATTACGCCGTCGATATTACCGCCGAGGCAGGAATGAAGATGGACAAGTTCGTTGGGGCCATTTTGATCGGAATGACGCGAGTCATTGGCACCCTATTGGTGAGTTACGTCTCGAAGATATGGGGCAAGAGGAAGCCCTCGATAGCATCCGGGGCTGGAATAACAATTTTCATGGGAATTCTATCGATTTACTTGTATTTACAAGGAAAAGGTCAACAAATTAACGATCACGGATTTATTCCGGCGATTTGCATTCTCATGTACATCTTCATGAGCACCATTGGATTCTTGAGCCTACCCTTTGCCATGATTGGCGAAATATTTCCAGCCAAGGTCAAGGACGTTCTCTCTGGTTTGACAACCTGTGCGGCGTATATATTTAGTTTCATAACGGTTAAAACTTATCCCAGTATGCTACACTCGATGGGGAAACACGGGGTTTTCTTCTTCTACACGATTATCTCGCTGTTGGGGACTATTTTTGTGGCCATGTTCCTGCCGGAGACGAGGGGAAAGACACTCCATGACATTGATGTGCTGTTCTCCAAGAAACGTAGGGAACATGTTGTTGAGGTGCAGATTATGGAGAAGGAGAAAATAGTGCCGATGAAGAACATGACTGCTGCGTAGAACGACGTTGCAATACACTGATAGAATGATTCGTTCATTCCAAACGAGAGTCGTTAACTATTAACGAATGGTAGAGTTGAATATGACCAAATAAATATTCGGTAATAGTTAACGAATCTCGTTTACTATCAACGAATGGTAGAGTTGAATATGACTAAATAACTATTCGGTAATAGTTCACGAATGGTTCACTTGAAAGGTGAAAGTCGAGTCAAACAAGAATTCTCAAATGTGCATTCGTTAACTATTAACGAATGAACATTTGGTGAGATCAATAGACCCTAGCCTTCAACTAAATTCATTTGTTGACAATAACTAATTTTGTCTGTCAGTGTACGTGCGAAGACAAGGGGAATGGATTGTGTTCACATACTGTACTTCATTCTAATACTGAGAGATTTCTCATCTGTTAGAACTTAAGGCGTATCCCGAAACAATACCATCCACAAGTTGGTCCCTGTGGATTTCCGGAAAAAATTCTAAATGCCTTAATTTATAGCATTCCCAGAAGTTAGTGAGTTTTCTATCCTCATATGTTGTTGATGAAAGGAACAATAACTGTTTGAATCAAATAATAAATTATTTGTTAATTAATTGTTTGAATTGAATAAGAAATGATTTCACAAAATTTCCAGTTTTTAGAGTTCAATATCGCAGAAGAAGAATAGAATAGAAAAAGTGCGGCTGGTCACTTAAAGCGCCCAGAGTCACCTAAATCATACGATCTTTTGTAACTTCCGCCTTAGTTTCGGTCAGTCACACAGCCCCAGCCCTGTGTTTCTCACTAGGCTAATAAGGCTGGTGACAGCCGCTTGTTGTAAGTCCTCTGGTTCCAGGAAAGCCTGGCCCCAGATTTTATAGCGACGGAGTGCTAATAGGGGGCATTCACATAAAATGTGGATGACGCCCTCCTTATCGCCTCCGCACAGTCTGCAGTCTTCTTGTTCTGCCAGTTTCATCTTGAACAGATGAGCTCTGAGAGCTATATGACCCGTGAGGAGCCCTACTGCTACCCTCCGATCCCCTCTGTGCAACTCCAGAAGCTTTTTGGTTCTAACTCTTAGTTGCCCTCTCATAAGCAGTTTCGCTTGTCTGCAGGTCGCAACTTTCTCCGAACGCCTGACATGATCCCGCTGGAAATGATCTTTAATAAGAGTTTTTCCCACTGCGAAGGGCATGCCAAGCAGGCCGTGTGAGGGCACACTTTCTGTACCCTCCTTGGCCAGCTTATCTGCCTCTTCATTACCCAGAATCCCATGGTGACCTGGCACCCAGGTTACGGTGACCCGGTTGTTTTTACCCAGTGTGTCCAATGCCTGCATGCATTCCCACACCACCTGTGACTCTGTAGTGGGTTTTTCCAGGGCGTGTATCGCCGCCTGGCTGTCACTGCAGATGAATATTTTCATCTTTTTTGTGTCTCTCGCGTTCAGATACTCTGCACACTTAAGTATGCCCAGCATCTCTGCTTGAAAGACGGTTGAATGATGGCCCAGCGGAAAACTCTCTCCGAAGCCATCTTTCAGACGGTAGATGCCTGCCCCAAAACTTTCATTGAAGCCAGAGCCGTCCGTAAACCAGTAGTCCTCTCTTGGTCCTGGTTTACGTTTCGAGTCTAGCCACTCCTGTCTGGGTGGTATACTCGTTCTGAAAGTTTTCCTGATCTGATACTTCCTAGGAATCCTATCCGTCTTACCTATGAAGGGTCGATCATTGATTAGGCTAAGCCTTGTATGGCCTTGGCCCGTCATCTTCCATTCTAGTTGGCACCTTAGTCTATATGCAGTTGTGGTAGCACAACTCACAACCCTAAGGTCGAGGGGTGGGATACTGAGTGCTATTTCTAGCGCCTCAGTAGGTGTCGATTTCATGGCTCCTGTTGCAGCCCTCAGGAAGGTTCCCTGTAGGCTTTTCAACAGGTTCCTTGTTTCCGTCTTACTCACCCTCGGCCACCAGACGACCGCAGCGTATAACAGTCTCGGAAGTAGAAATATTTGGTAGAGCCAGAGCATCATTTTAGGATTGAGTCCCCATGTCCTGCCCACAGCTCTCCTGCATGCCCACATAGAGGCAAACACTTTATTTCTCTGAGTACAGATATGTTCTTTCCAGCTGAGTTTATTATCCAGGAGGACACCCAGATATTTCACTCTGCTGGTGTAGTTAATCTCCGAGCCATTTAGCTTCAGAGGTTGGATCTTTTCCAGTTTATAATTTCTGGTGAAAACCAGGATTGTTGTTTTGGCTGGATTTACCGATAGGCCAGTTACCCTGCACCAGTCCTCAATGATATTGAAGGCTGTTGCCATCAGGTCCCTTAGCACCCTCAGAAATCCGCCTTTCACAACAACTGCCACATCATCGGCGAAACCGATGACGTGGAAGCCGGCCTCACTTAGTTGATTTAGAAGTCCATCTACAACCAGGTTCCATAGCAGGGGGGAGAGAACTCCCCCCTGCGGACAGTCCCTAGTCGGACGTCTCTCCACACATGCCCTCCCATCTCCTGCCGACAGTCTTCTGCTTTTCAGCATGTTTTGTGTCCAAGCAATGATAGTCTTGGACACCTGTCGTTCTTCCATGGCTTTTTCTATAGCCGGATTCGAAGTGCTATCAAAAGCCCCCTCAATATCCAGAAAGGCGCCTATGGCAAAACCCTTGACCGCCAGTTGTCCCTCAATCAGTCCCACCAGGTGATGTAAGGCGGTATCTGTTGATCTTCCCTCCCTGTATGCATATTGACAGGGGGAGAGGGATCTGTCAGCCAAGGGCCCGGCCTTGATGTGTCTATCCACCAGCCTCTCCAGGGTCTTCAGGATGAAGGATGTGAGGCTTATAGGACGGAAGTCTTTTGGTTTTATATAACCGGTTTTTCCCGGCTTGGGAATGAATACTATCCTAGTCTCATTCCACACACTAGGGACATGTTTCAGGGCTATACTAGCTCTGAGTATCTTGGTTAGGGGTCCCGTGATAGTCTCTATCCCTTCCTGTAATAGGGCTGGGTAGATCCCGTCTGGTCCCGGTGCCTTGAAGGGTTCAAAGGTTTTGATGGCCCACTTGACCCCCCAGGGCTGCACTACTTTATTTGCCAATGCCCAATCATGGGTTTCGTAGACATCCCTCTGATTTTGCATTGTTTCTTTATCTCTCTCCTGGGCCTGTATGAAGCCTGGAAAGTGGGTGTTCATTAGGAGTTTCAGAGTCTCTCCCATGGTTTCCATGTGGCTGCCATCTGGTGCCTGTAGGCTCCCTAGATATGGAGTCTTGTTTGTTCCAAGGATTTTTGCCAGCCTAGAGGTCTCCGATTGACTCTCCACATTGCTTGTGAAAGCCCTCCAGCAGTCCTCTTTGGCTGCCTTTATTGCCTTGTTGTAATCTGCGAGCAAGCCTCTGTAAGTTTTCCATGCGTCTTCCTTACGGGGGCCCGCTCTCATGTTCTTAGCTTTGTTAAAAGCTTTTCTAGCCTTGCCCCTCAGCCCACCGAGCCTCTCTGACCACCAAGGAGTCTCAGTGGGCTGCCCTTTCGGGATAAGCTTGCAGTTTGTCTCGAAGGAGTCCATGATGGCCTGGTTTAGGGCAATCGAAGCCTCCTCCAGCTGCTTTTTGTTGTTAAATCTGAGGATGATATCCCTGAGATTGTCAGATAGACTCTCTCGGTAATTTCCCCAGTTTGTTCGTCTTGGGTTTCTCACCCATTCCGTTTCTTTCACTGTGTGGATGGACATTCTTATGGTTTGATGATCGGACGCTGAGAGGTCCTTTGAGACCCTCCAGTCCCCAATCATGTCTGCCACTCTATCCGTCCCCAGAGTGATATCTATGACCTCCTGTCGTCTCCGATCTATGAAGGTAGGTTCTGACCCCCTATTAAGGATGTTTAGACCGGCCCCCATTATGAATTCCTGGAGGCTTTCCCCCCTGCCGTTAATGCCGGTGCTCCCCCATGCTACATGGTGCGAGTTGGCATCACAACCTAGCAGGAGTTCAAGTCCCCTTTCCTTCACATGGTTGCATAGGTCCTTTACTTTTTTCGAAGGAGGTGGTTCAGCCGAGTCATAGGGCATGTAAACTGACCCTACAACCAAGCTCATTTCCTCGCCTTGTCCCAGGCCCAGATCCACTTGTGCCACAGCCAGGTCTCCCTCACTAGCCTGTGAACAGAAGAAAGAGTCTAGTCCTTTAATAACAATGCAAGATCTAATTTTCTCCTGAGTGTTTGCGTGATAGATTCTGCCACAACCACTGAGGCCCTTAATAGCATTGTCCACTATCCATGGTTCCTGGATCATTGCTATGACAGTCTGCATCCCAGCTAACAGCCTGACTAGAGTAGCCGAGGCTGCTTTGCTGTGATGCAAATTTATCTGTACAATGTGCACCCGGGTTGCAGCCATAATGATGACTACTTTCCTGGTACCTCTATGTACCCTTCTTCTGACTTTCACCACGGTCTTTCGCAAGCAGCTTGACAGTTGCTTTTTGAATCCCGCAGTGCAGTCTGAAGTTGCAGGCTTTCAGAACAGAGAGTGATCGGTCGTCTATCAGCGCAACGAAGTGGGCACTTTTCGCGTCCCTACTCTCACTGCCCCGAGCGACAACCCACTCTCTGGCCTGCAGTCCTGCATTTTGTTTCTCAAGGAAGCACAGTGCTTCTTGAGCGGTTAGATCTGGGTCTTCCACGTGTAGTACAACCCTGTGCTTCTTGGGAAGCTCCGAGGCTGCGACCACACGTACAGTAAGTCCAGCTATTTTGTTTTCGGGGAAAAGGCTTTTCAGCCAATTTCCCGTTTCCTCATCAGTGCAGCACACCATTGCCACACCTTCTCTTTCCCAGACACCGTTGAAGGTGGGTGCTTTCACCCCGTCAGGTAACGCCAGAATGGCCCTCTTCAGGAGTTTCTTCACCTCCGTTACCTCTTCAGTGCCCAGTTTCTGATCCGGATATGACTCCGGCATAACTGCAAACTTGAATGAGCTCGTAGTGTTCTGAGCATATGTGCCCTGATCCTGCGTTCTCATTCTCTTTTCTTTCGGTCTGACTGAGGGGCTTGGCGTAGTACGCTCTGATGGAAGGCGTTTTATTGCCTTCCTCGTAGCCCCCTCCCCCCCCCCCTCATCGACCTTCGCTGCTGCATCCGTCAAGGTTGCAATCGCCCCCGAGGTTTGATGCAGCTTCGCTCTCTTGCGACGTCTTCTCTCGGCTCCACTCAGTCTGACCCGATTCACATCGGTACCAGACTGGTCAGCCTTGTCAGACTTCGTGTGTTCGCCATCGCTGGCCCCACCCGAAGTTGCTTTTTCAATATTAAGATTTTTTAAATTGGTTTCCATTTTAGTCCCACGAGTACCGCGGTTAAGCGTTTTCACCTGGTGCATTGCCGCGATTGCCCAGGGCTTGGCTTGTCTCGGGTGGGTTACACCCAAGACTACTCTCAGAGGTCGCCCAGGTTTCTGAGAGGCACCGTTAGCGACACAGCTCCCCCTGTGCCACGCATCCTTAGGCACGGTATGGCCGAGGCCATGGCTTACGCCGCTCACACACATGGATTGGGTGGACTCCTCTTAGCGACCGCGGGCAGCGGTAGTCCTTAAGACCTCCACCGCCCGCGACCGAGGCCCCTCACTACGACAAAGTGGGAACCCAGTAGAGGGGGAATATCGCAGAAACTACGTACTAGAAAATTTTACAAAAAATTCACTGTATTCTGAATTTATCAATCTACCACAGATTCGTTGTTTCACAACATCATAAGAACCGTTTTTTCATAAGATGAAAAAATCGATTTGGGGGGGGGGGGGACATAACCCCCGTTTGACCTGCCATGCATGCTAGAAGTCCGCATTTCATTATTTACTATTTTTTTATCAACTGGGGAATATTATAAACTATGAAAAAATGGGGCCAATCGTAAGAAAAACCTGTTTTTTACGGATACACCTTAACCCTTATAATTTTCAAGAAATTGAGGACTGAATTATGATCTCGTGAATAAATGCACATTGAGATTGATCTTTGTATATTTTTTATTACGAAAAACTTGAGTCTTAAATAATAAATATTACCACAAAGTTGTAAATTGTTTTTTTTCGATTAAATAACAGACGTATAACAAAAGTATGAGTCAACGATTTGGATTTACTTCAGAGGAGTGATGAGATGATTTCACAATTATTCCGCTGTCTACTGTTCATTTTCTCGCATCAACAATAAATTAGAAAAAAACATGAAGTCGATGAGTTGATGACGTGACTTATCACTCGCAAAAATATATAATATTCACCTTAAATACTTAATACTAAGATCAGTCCGTTCTTCATGATCGACTGATCCGAGTGTGACAATCAAGAACAATAATCAGAACGAGTAAAATATTCTATCCTACCTTAAAGTCTAATAATTTCCGTAATCATTAATTAATTACGATTCGCAGTTCTTTGGATGAAAGATAACATTTTAGGCAAATTAAATTATAATTAATCATCTCTTTTCGAACCTAAAGTTGAATGTTTTGAGTGGCAACGCTAGACTACCAACAGGCACACTGTAGCTCTCACCTTCGACGGGCAGAAGTGTGTAATGTTTGAGAATTGTCGCAACTATCGAGAAGCTGACGTACTGAACCATTTTATACCCCATGCAGGATCTTCTGCCTCCACCGAACGGCAGAAAGTACTCGGGTTTCGATATTCTCCCCTTTTTTATGAATCTCTCGGGGATAAATTCTTGGGGCGACATCCACAGATCTTCGGACATGTTCAAGTCGTAATTATTCAGGAATATGAAGGCGTCTTTCTCGACTTTGTAACCTGCAGCAAAAACAAATATCAAGCATTAAATGGAGATTCAATAGAAAATAGAATTTGATTTCCCTATTGGGATCTTTTGCGCTAAGAGACACACTCTGGTGGCTGAATTGAGCGCCTCCCTAACTTGGATGCGAAACTGTCAGCTGTATTAAGCGAACGAAACTTTCATTATTATTTGAAGTAATTGATCATTAATTCTCGCAATCGAAGGCATTTTATTATGGTGTAGTGGAATGCGTAAAATGTATTGTGTTACATAATCGAATGTTATTAATCATGGAGTTTACTCCAAGGATAAATAAAGGCAACATTTATTGCTCGGTGTATGGATGTAAAAGCAAGTCGTGTGTCAATCCAAAAGTGAGATTTTATGAATTCCCTACTGAAAATAAATGTTTTGTGATGTTTTGTGGTCACTCTCCAAAGTGATCGTTGAGTGTCCGTCAAGAAAATCTAAAAAAATTAATCAAAAAACTATGATTTATAATTGAAAATTCTTTTTGTGAATTATAAAATTTATGAATATAAGAATTAATCGATTATTTTTATTATTTTTCGCTTATTAGTCAAATAATGTACCTCCTTTGACTAACGTCATTTTATATGTGGCAACGCTGTAACTTAACAGCGTAGGGAAAACGAGATTTGAAATGCCCGATAGGTTCCAGGTTCGATTCCTGGCCGGGTAGAATGGTGAGATCTAACCATTTTTAAAGTCTTGATCAATCGCCATATAGTCTCATCAGACTCGAAGCGATATAAAATAAGCATAAAAAAAAAAAAAATGCCCGATTGTCCCCACTCCACTAACGCGTCGTTGCCGCATCTACTCGACACGCAATTTCCGAACACCGAGGAGCAGAAATTATTTATAACTAAAGTCCCAAGCGGTCAATAATTTTCATCGATGGTCGTAAATTTCTGTTTTTTCCCCTTTTTTTGGGATTTTTTTTATAATTTAATCTTGGATTTATGATAAAAACCACCCAAAAATGTGATTTGCCCAGAAGACTCTGGGTTAAAATCTACTTTTTCATTAATTCTTATCAACCATACTAAACGATCAATGTACCACAAATTGCACCAGGAGGTTTTTATTGATATTAACTTTCATGAAAAAAAATTATTTCATATTTTAATCTTGGAAATCGATCCGTGACCATATTACTTTAACGTTTCGCGCACTGGGCCAGCTGACCAGCATCCTGGTTGCATTATTTTCACGGTTGGCCACCAGACGGCCAAATACCAGGCCACGCCCCTACGAGAGATCCCCATACAATTTATTTTACTGAGAATTCTTCCCATCCAAATTTCAGCCAACAGAATTCCACTATTCGACTGTTATATTATATAGTCAACACGGTATTCAACTGATAAATTGGAACATATGATGATCATTATTCGTATTGCTTTTTAATCTCAGTAATATTTCTCCACAACATGAATCGGTATCAATCATTCATTTAGTAATATCATGAGAAGTTGCATCTTACAAAAATTAAGGTTTACTTATCTTCATTGAAATTTGAAAAATAATATGTAATAATTGGGAATTTTAATTTTCAATTGACTATTGAGTAAATATTTCTCAATTTTGTAAAAGTATTTTTCGATTAGCCAAATAATCGTCAATGTTCCAAACTCAATTATTGATTGATAAAATCATTCGGAATTTGGATACTTATTGAATATTGACAATTGACTGAATCCAAATTCGACTTTAATCAAAAATTTTTAAATTAGCGAAAATTTAATTTTTTTTTTTTTGAACATTCAATTTAATTATTTTATAAAAATAGGAAATACTGAGCTCCATGCAAATTCCCTATTCCACGATTGTTGATGACAAACTCTGAATCATCAAAAAAAAGTTCCTGATTTTTTTCTAGAATCATTTCGAATTTAATGAACTTCAATTAAAATTTGTGAAATTATGGAAAATGTAATAAATTTTTTCATTTTTTTTTTCAAATTCAGTTGAATTATTTTATAAAATTAGGGAAAACAGCTTCACGCGAGTTCCCTATTTCACGATTACTGATGACAAAGTCTAAGTCACCAAAAAAAAAGTTCTTCATTCATCAATGGAGTCGTCTACCAAACTGTTTCTTACCAGCAACCGAGCTGTCGCGATTCGCCACATGCGGCACAATAGGGCTGGCGATGAGTCTGATAGACTCCAGTAGAATGGCCTCTGTATACGGCATACTCCTCCTGTACTCCAAGCCCACGACATTTCCGACTCCCTCGACGCTGTCAATCTCCTTCTGCGCTGTCTCCTGGACATGTCTCCTGGGCGCCAGGTACCCCAGAATCTTAACGACAAAATTCCCGATGGCTGCATGTCCCCCGAGGATGTCCTCCAAGGCGAACAGAGCCGTATTCCACGACATCATCGGCTCGGCATTCGTCTGCACGTGATTTATCAGGCAGTCGACGTAGTCCTTCTCCGGAATGACTTGGCTCCACGACGATCTCCTGTCCTCAATCAACCTCGTCACCACGAATTTTCGGATGGTTTGGGCCCATTGAGCAGCCCGCCGCAAATTTCTCGCGTGCAGAGGCATCAGGAAGGGCATGAAATCCGCGGCGTAACCCTGATTCACCTCCCAGAAGACGTTGTCGAAGGCCTCAACCATTCCCTGAAACTCTTCATCGTCGTTGGAAAATCTTCTCGAGGTGAAGTAATTCGTGAATATGTTGGCGCATGTCTTCAGTATCGCGGGCTTCACAGCGACCTTGACACTGGCACTTGCCTCGGTGTCAATATGACCCAACAGGCACTCGAGCTCCTTGGCGATCAGGCTGTTAAGCTGATTGTACTTGGCAGTGAGTGCCCGCGGAAATGCGTGGACACGGAGCATCTCACGCCGGCTTTTCTGCAAATCAGACCAGTTGCTGAACGCCAGCGCTGTCAAGTGTAAATAAGGAAAAAAACATTAGTGAAGAGACTTCAATGTTTTCGTGTATTTTTGGAACTTAGGAAGGAAGTCACTGTAACGTGACCCTGATCATCTACATAATTAGTATTTTTAACTTTGTTATGTAAACATGATTTTGAGGAAATGACGGCCAGAGTTGAATAATGGAGTTTTGGGTGAGAGCGCAGTGGGAATATTTGGGACTGAATTTTTGCTGAATTAGGAATGGACGATGGTGAGAATTCGACGGATTCTCTTGAGAGTGGAATTATAGATTAAGATTGGGAGATTAACTCATTAGGGAATGATTTTGATCGTTTCGTTAGTCTTAATGTCTCCAGTGTCATTTTTTAAATAATTTCACCCAAAAAAATTTTATTCTCAGACTTATGATCTCAAGTTGAAACTTCTAACAGTCGCAAATTGAGACTTTTAGAATTTCCCTTAAAGTTTCTTCTGAAGACTTCTATGGTTTGTGTATTTTTGGAATTTAGGAAGGAAGTCACTGTAACGTGACCCTGATCATCTACATAATTAGTATTTTTAACTTTGTTATGTAAACATGATTTTGAGGAAATGACGGCCAGAGTTGAATAATGGAGTTTTGGGTGAGAGCGCAGTGGGAATATTTGGGACTGAATTTTTGCTGAATTAGGAATGGACGATGGTGAGAATTCGACGGATCCTCTTGAGAGTGGAATTATAGATTAAGATTGGGAGATTAGATTAACTCATTAGGAAATGATTTTGATCGTTTCGTTAGTCTCAATGTCTCCAGTGTCATTTTTTAAATAATTTCACCCAAAAAAATTTTATTCTCAGACTTATGATCTCAAGTTGAAACTTCTAACAGTCGCAAATTGAGACTTTTAGAATTTCCCTTAAAGTTTCTTCTGAAGACTTCTATGGTTTGTGTATTTTTGGAATTTAGGAAGGAAGTCACTGTAACGTGACCCTGATCATCTACATAATTAGTATTTTTAAATTTGTTATGTAAACATGATTTTGAGGAAATGACGGCCAGAGTTGAATAATGGAGTTTTGGGTGAGAGCGCAGTGGGAATATTTGGGACTGAATTTTTGCTGAATTAGGAATGGACGATGGTGAGAATTCGACGGATCCTCTTGAGAGTGGAATTATAGATTAAGATTGGGAGATTAGATTAACTCATTAGGAAATGATTTTGATCGTTTCGTTAGTCTCAATGTCTCCAGTGTCATTTTTTAAATAATTTCACCCAAAAAAATTTTATTCTCAGACTTATGATCTCAAGTTGAAACTTCTAACAGTCGCAAATTGAGACTTTTAGAATTTCCCTTAAAGTTTCTTCTGAAGACTTCTATGGTTTGTGTATTTTTGGAATTTAGGAAGGAAGTCACTGTAACGTGACCCTGATCATCTACATAATTAGTATTTTTAAATTTGTTATGTAAACATGATTTTGAGGAAATGACGGCCAGAGTTGAATAATGGAGTTTTGGGTGAGGACGAAGTGTGAATATTTGGGACTGAATTTTTGGTGAATTAGGAAAGGACGATGGTGAGAATTCGACGGATTCTCTTGACAGTGGAATTGTAGATTCAGATTGGGAGATTAACTCATTAGCAAATGATTTAGATCGATTTTGATTTTGTTAGTCTCAATATCTCTAGTACCATTTTTTAAGGAAATACACCCAAAAAGATACTTTTTATCATTCAGGCCTTTTTGTCATTCCGCTACGGGTCCGTGAATCCCTGTTTACAGCCGTTATGACGAAATAGTATATTTCGATACAAGTGCGACGGGGTGGTAACGAGTGTGAAGTTGGCGACCCGAGGCGATTGCCGAGTGCTGCCAATCACACGAGTTAAAACACCCCGTCGCACGTGTATACGAACTATATTTTTTGTTAGTGATGTTACGTTCAGCGAGTGCCGAACTGTGCCATTTTTCGTTTACTAGTAAACGAAAAGTCGAAACTTGTAAACGAAAAGACTTTTTGTTTACTAGTGAACGAAAAGTTCACTTTTCGTCACAGCGTGATGAAAAATATTGTTTATCACACAGCCTAAAAAAAATTTTCTGGTTCATATGACTGCAACTCATTCGCCAGAATAGTGTATTTCGTAACGAGTGCAAAAAACATTTTTTCACGAGTTACGAACAATATTTTTCATCACAATGTGGCGGAAATTGGACTTTTAGACACGCGGAGCGTCCCGAAAAGTTCGAAATATACTATTTACGGATAACTAATGACGAAATATACTATTTACGGATAGTTCGTGCCCGTCAAACGCCATTTACGGACATTGTAAAGAAAAATTATGTCCGTCACTCGGACGAAAACAACTTTTCCGACTCGTGTGATTGCAATCCTCGGTTTCGCCTCGATCTGCAACCCTCACACTCGTCAGAAGTTCTTTTCAGCCTTGTGACGAAAATAGCTATTTTAGGCCTTATGTCGAAATTCACTATTATTTTGAGACTTATGATCACATATTGAAACTTTTAAGTTACAAATTGAGACTTTCAGAACTTTCCTTGAAGAAAAATTTCAAGTTGAGTTCGAAAAGTCTTGGCTTGAGGCATTCAAAAGGATCAACTTGATATCCAAGTGTCTTTTACAGTTTGGCACAGACCACACTATAGATTCACCCATTTTCAATCATCACATTTGTCAATTAAATTGTATGAGATAAATTTGAACATAATCATGAATATTCAGCGTCATTAAAATGACACTTCGCACGGAATTATTATTTTTGCTTTGGGATAGAAACTTTGTAATCATTTAAATTCAATTTTTGCCTTTTTCGTGTTGTATCGACCCAGTATGATCCAAAGAGTCCGAAATATGCAATTTTTAGTCCTCGACCGCACGTGTGTATGTGTGGACGTATGTAATAAAGTTTTTCTTCAATTGTTCGCGAATGAATGTATGGAGTTGAATCTTTTTTTTCTAATGTAGGTATTTTGAGCCCTATAAATCGCCATTAATTGAAATTTAATTCATCGGTTAGCTTTTTTAATTTTCGGATTTTTTCGAAAATCGGTTGTTCCGAGATGAGTAAAAGAAATGTTCTGAATTGATTGAATGATGGCTTAAGAAATTTGTTTGGATGTCCTTTTGACCGAGTTCGGAGAGGATGGCGATAGTAATAATCGTTATTTTGATTTATTTCAAAACTTGCAAAAATTTAGTATTTTTTGAAAATCAGGATTCCGGGGATATCTTTGGATATCATGCCTCAAATGAATTCAATGATAGCTTAAAATGTTTGTTTTCATGTCATTAAATCGAAATTAAAAGATGATTATGAAAGCTAGATTGGTTGATTTGATTTTTATGATGATTGTTGAAAATTTCGAATTTTTCATGAATTTCCCTGAAAGTGAGCTTTTTTCTGATGGTTTATTCAAATGTGATGTTTCAAATTCCATTAAGTATGTAAAAATAAAATTTTCCAATTAACATTTTATCGAAGGCCTGAGGGGAGAGATAGAACCGTAAACAAGAGCATCGGTTGTGTAGAAGAAAGGGACAATAAGAATAATCATGATGAAAGAAATCTTACTCGATATAATAAAACGATATAAACAATGAATTATACATGATAGAAAGAAATAATTTGCGAAATAACCATTGGGAAGCATATTACTAATTTATTTGCAAAAATAGCTGTACTATATGCAATACAAGAGCAATTTCCCACTTGTTTAGGCATGAAATCGATTTCTGGTAAAATTCTGAATATGAATAAATTTGCTACGATTCCAAACAAATGGCTTTTATTATTTATAAATAATGCTCATAACTTTAAAAATTGAAAAGTAAACTTTCTAATTTTTTTCACATTTTTGTTTTCTCACGGTTCCATATCCAGCTTTAAATTCAGACCGACAAAGTGTAAATAATAAAATCATTGTAAAATGTCCGGAAACATGAGGTCAAATGGGGCTCAAATGACAGCTCTCACCTTCGACTACACAAGTAAAAAAGCATTTCCCTCCGGAAAGAATACCCAAAGTACTTGGATATCCTCACGACTGTCAGACTTCAATACCCCACCCTTTTTTCAAATAAATTCAAGGTACTCACAGTTATCCTTGTCTCCCCCGAAGAGTTGATTGTACCTCGTGAAATTGGGTCTCGAGTCGAAGTGCGTGCCCTTCGTGTAGAGAATTTCCCTGATGTTCTCCAGTCCATTAACAACAATGCAGTTGAGTGATCCCAACCTGAGCTTGATTATCTGGCTGTTGTACTGCTTAGCGAGTTCACCGAATGCCTTGTAGGGCACATCATGCCGCCCAAGAACATCGAGTGACCCAATAATTGGCCATGGTTTGGGCCCGGGGGCCTCAGGCACCTCATCCCTCTTGATCTCCCCGAGAATGCCCTCCTCAATGATTCCGGAGACAGTCCTCTTCCGCCTCGCTCTGCCATGATCAATCAGCAGCATCAGCAGTGCCACGAGAGAGGCTGTTATCAGGAAATAAGTAGTTGTGCTCAGAAAAACTGCCGGCATCATCTTGACTCGACGATCAAATCACAGGAAAACTATTTCAAACTTCACCAGGTGAATGATATCTTCGATAAATAATGATCTTGCACTGCTCAGTGAAATTGTCAAAGATTGGTTTCGACTTTTGCCCACAGAAAAATATTCAGATTCTCCTCTTCACTTGTCTGGAGATGTCTGAACGGTTTGCCGATCGGACTGGGTCTGAGGTTTTTGATGGTAGACAGCGATCTTATATAGCAAGTCAATGTAGTCAGCACATTTACAACACCCCATACATATGGATTCGAAGCATCGATTTTTCTGGTAGACACAACGGTAGGACACGAAAAAACGATGAACACTTAATATTATTCATGTGTTGAGGTGATTATTTTCTATTCAGGTTTTAAGGGAGAAGAGTGGTGGGGGGGGATGAGCATGTCAAATAACGCGAGAGGGGAGGGGTACAGCCGTAAGGAAGTGGTGGACATGATTCTATGGGGAGATGGATGCTAGACGTTAGAAGGAAGAGTGAAGAATTTTTTCGGGGGGAGACATTTAGGCTCGTGGGGATTCCCTGGAGACTCGAACTTTCGTTTGAAAAAAAAATGTCAGGAGATGTTGAGGGATATTGGTCCATGATTTTTGGCGCATCAATCTGGTTTAATTTTTCTCGGTGGAAACGAATGGGCTTTTGAGTGGTTGGGAGAGATTTCATGTAGGATGTCGCAATGCGCGGCAATAATTCTTGATAGGTAGACTGCAATGATCTGGAAGTTTCGATACAACCCGGAAGATATGTAACAGTGGAAGGAGCACAAATGATTCCAAGTTATCCGAACGTTATTTATACGTACGCATCGACCCACTTAGGGCCAGAAGACACGTAGCTTCTAAGAATTGATGGATCGAGGAGAGGGAGAAAGGACGAGCTGGGAGACAGTATGCGCTCGACGAGCGCGACATGAAAATCAATGGATCGATGGAAATCACGGAAATTTTTGCTAGAATTGATGAATTTTTGGATCCGAATGGAAGCATTGTAATCGTCCGATTTTCATATTCCTACAATTTTGGTTGGAAATTATGTAGAGTGGTATGAAATGTAAAAATAACAAGTTTGGCGACAATTTCTGTAGGTGAGCATGTCCACCGGCACCTCCCGGTGGTCAATTTTTAGAAAATTGAGTGATTGAGTGGCTAAAGCAACTCCAAAAAATCTGAAATTTTGTCGGATTGTAGGTCTTAATGAAGACTAATCCTGTGCAAAATTTCAGCCCGATCGATCTAATAGTTTTTGAGAAAAAGCGATTCGTTTTTAAATTGTTTTCCGCACATATCTTCAAAACTAGTCGAGCGATTTCGATTTTTTCACTTTCAAAATATTCCTTTTTATGCCTCCTATTTAAATGAATCAAAACATATACACCCGGTCATACAAAGTTTTCGAGATATTCCCGTTTCTCAGTTTTTTCATGAAAAAACTTTGTAATCACTCTAGCTTGTAAAAAAATCGAGATATCAACTTGAAATTTGGACAGAATCTTTCTCTCATGATAACAACAGTTCGTATTGAAGATGGGCTCAATCACATCAGTAGGTTCGGAGATATTCGACTTTTTATGAAAATCTTTTACATGCAAAATCTTAAAAACTACGCAACCGATTTCACTTTTTGTCAAAATATTCGTTTCGATGCCTTCTATCTAAATCAATCAAAACACATATACCCGGTCATACAAAGTTTTCGAGATATTCCCGTTTTTCCATTAAAAAAAATGTACTCACTCCAGCTTGTGCAAAAATCGAGATATCAACTTGAAATTTGGACAGAAAATATTTATACCCGTTCGTACGAAGTATTCGAAAGATTGGAATGTTTATAGCACCCACGGAAGTGGCAGTACACATCTGAAATTTTTGCTGCTAGTTAATGGTGTAAAGCTATAAATTTTGTAATATTTTGCAATATATCAATGTATTGATGGCGAAAAAAATAAGACATCACTAAGTGACATGCTCACTATCATACGACGCGCTGTCATATGCTCGCTCTCCCCTGCTTGTTTTTTTTTATTCATCACCCGGAAGTCAGCCCTGGTGAGCGAGGGATTTTGTATGAATACGAATTCTACATTTGCTTTTCTCAAGGTTTTTATTTTCCATTTCCAGAACGAAAAACGAAATAATTCTCATAGAAATTGAAAAAACATTTTTATCAGGTTGTAAAGACTACTTCGAATGGAACATTTATGGTTTATTTATTCCATTTAGTGAAAGAATTTCTCACGTTACGGGTGCACTAGATAGCGAGAGGTCTTCTCCCTCCAGACCCCTCACTACTTGCCAGACGTGCCCAAAGCTGGAGCGCGTCTGCTCGCCGACATCTGGCGCGTGATGAGAGAATCTCTCACGACTCCCGATCGTTCCCCTTGAAATATTTTTTATTAATTTGGGGTATACAGGTCAATAGCTGGACGGTCAAGGAAATGTTGAACTTCATTGAAGGATTTAAAATCCATGAAGTAGCTGAATGAATAAAAAATGAGTTCTAGGCCTGAAAGAATATATGAATTAGGAAAAAATAATAATTTGAAGTGGAAAAAATGAAGAGAAGAATAATTAAATGAGGGAAAAGTGGAATATCGTCCAAATACCCAATAATTGAACGCTAGGGCCAGTAGATGGACGGTGGATGGCCAATACATGGGCGGTCTGGAGGAATATAGAATTTTCATCTAGTTTATACAAACATGTAAATTTTGTTTTATTGAATGTGAAGAAATACAAGGCCAAATAGATTCTTAATCTTCGGAATGTGATTCTCCTCCTGAAAATATTGTGCTATTTCCCACATCTGACTCTTTCGGAAGAGAACTTTTCTTTCTCCACGACACATTGTCACTGATGCTTAGCAAATTGCTGCGCCACGCCACCTAACACTGTACCTCCCGAATATTTTATTTTTATTCTTGCTGTAATGTTGATATTTAAAAAAAAATCATCACATGATTATACATAAGTGTTGTTATTTATAACGATAATAATCCATGCAGTTTTCATTCTATTATTTATAGAATATTTAATAAAAGGTGAAGTCCAGCGATTGGCCTGGTCACCCTAGATACACTGGGAAAAAAATTTTCTAATATCTGAAACATATTTTCTTGAGACAGATAAATTTTCTTCAATTGCTTAATTCTTTCAGGCATCTCAACTTACATGACCCGAGAAAGACCTCATACTTTAAAATATTCTTGTACTCAAGCATGATTTTTTCACAAATGAACTTACTTAAATCGCGTAAAAGAATCGTCAATCTTCTAGTCTTTATTGTTTTCATGATTTTTTCGTTGTGGACTTCCCATATTGCAATATGTAAAATATTCATGACGTAACACGGAACGATAGTGATGAATGAAAATTTATTCGAGTTCCGTGAAGTGCACACATTCTGAGATTTAAGCCATTGAAAATAATTTACTTCTCTCAAGAAAATATGTTTCAGATATTAGAAATTTTTTTTCTCAGTGTACTTTATGGAGCAATCTAACAATCTTTTGAGACGAACGAATTATTTAGTGTGAAATAATATTATTCTAGGGTAATAAGTCATCGTAAAAATGTGACATCAAACCGTATGTTCCTTTGATTGTTTATTGTTACTTTTATCAATTTAAAAAACGTATGAGAGAATAAAAAATACAACCGACCGACAGCTTTTAGCAAATATTTTATTTCACAGTATAAACCGTGAAATTTTTTGTGAGAGAAAGTTTCCTACTGCGCCCACTGACGAGTTAATTGACGTCTGATGTTTTGATGTCTGAGATTACTTCATTGGCATCGAGAGTCAATTTCTCGGAATCTAGCGGTACAACACGTTTAAACGTGTGCAGCCAATGTTAGTTTGTCTGTCTTGATCGTTGAGTCAACGACGTTGGAAATGTAACGGGAAAAAAGCACTCACTTTTGCTGGTTCATGGCAACATTGAACCTGGGTTGCCTCGTGTATTTGTGTATTAGCGTCGGTGTGTGGCACCTTGCCAGCGAATTTTCCCTTTCTCTTGGTCTTCATTTCTTTTTCACTCTGGGGAATCATTCCTCGGACCATCACGCATCGTATTATTCGAAAAATCATCGCCATTATTATTATTTTAGAAAAGTTTACATTTATTGTCATGTTTGGAAAAATAGGGGATCATAACTTAACAGTGGGCATTTCCCGGTACAGTCGATAAGTTCTTTGTTTATAGGGCATTCATTGTTTTCAGGATGACGTAAAATATTTGCTGGCTGGTAATTACAGACCGAGAATAGTATAGATATTTAATATTTTAATAACAATCTCACTAAAATTATATACTATTATTATTTCTGTTTCTTTCTCCATCACGCTAACTTCATTTTTGCTTCCGAATTGAAGCTTTGTAATCGTTCAAATTTAAGTGTTGAATTTTTTGTGTTATATCGACCCAGTATGATCCAAAAAGTCAGGTAATGCCATTTTTAGACCTCGTCCATACGTGTGTGTGTATGTGTGCACGTCTGTAGCAAAGTTTGTCATCAATTGTTCGCTAATGAATTGATAGAATTGAACCTTTTCGTCAAATGCAGGTATTGTTGAGGCCTATCGATCGCCGTTAATTAAAATTTAATTCATCCATTAGTTTTTCTAATTTTCGAATTTGTTCGGAAATCGGTTGTCCCACGATAACTAAAAGAATGTTCTGAATTGACTGAATGGTGGCTTAAAAAATTGTTTGGATGTCTTTTTGACCGAGTTCGCAGATAAAGGCGATAGCAATAATCGTTATTTTGATTTATTTGAAAATTTGAAAATTTTGAGAAGCATATTGCTAATTTATTAGCAAAAGTAATTGTACTATATGCAATACAAGAGCAATTTCCCCCTCGTTTTGTCATACATTTCATTTTCTGTTCGGTTTAGAAGATGCCAAAAGAAAGGAAAATATTCAATTATTCATTCATCAAAAATATAGTAATGTCTTTTCGTATTTGCAGGATTCGTCGATTAAAAAAATCAATTACAACATTAAACAAAAAAATTAAACTTTCCATTGCGTAATTTTTCAATAGTAATGTAGGGGAGGATGGGGCAAAACGGCCCCCCTTCAATCGTCAATATTTTCCGATTCAATAATCCGATTGGGATGAGTTAGAGCTCGTTTTGAAGAATGAAAAATTATCTTCAAAATGAAGTTGAACCTGGGAATTTTCACAATGTCATTCACAAGTTATTGACAATTGAAGGGGGGCCGTTTTGCCCCACCCTCCCCTAATAGATGTTTTCAGCGAATCCGCTAGGTTTTTCTATGAAATTTTTTTTGCAAGTTTGTACGTGGAATAGCGACTTCTTTTATGGGTAATTCTAGGATAGTAGTGCGAATGTAATCTCGTGTATTTGAGGGTCACCCATCAGGTCCCATTTGTGGAGATTCAATCTATTCTCCGCGACTAGCGAAGGTCCCGCAGTATCGGTGCTTCGATTCGTCTTTTAGTTTCTTATTTTATTGCTAATGTACTTCAGTAACCATGCCAAAATCAAGGCTGCCTCTCGCTGCCCGATCGATCTTGACCGGAGAGATAACCAAATTTTTTAAATGCGAATTCTCAGCCAAAGGGGGACGCAAAACTCTAAAAAATGGCCTAAAAAATTTGTTCCTTCTACAGAAACTGGAGGGAGCGAGTTGAGAATGAACTGAAGACGATTTATAATTTTTAAAAATGTTTAAAAATGCGAGGTGAAGGCGCCGCCATTTTGACAATCCCTTGCGCCAGAGAGAGAAGCTACCCAAGATGGCGCCCACAACTGTCAAACACCTCGAATTTTTTAACACTCATTAGAATTATTTATCCTCTTCAGATCACCTTCAACTCGTCGCATCCGATTCCTAGANTGGCCAACGACTGGCAACCAACGCTGGGCCGAGATGGGCGCCCAGACCTGGCCCGATGTTATCATTCCAGGTTTCAACCAAGTCCGGCGCGGTCCCGGTTGAGGAACGGGTCCCGAAGTTCGGCAGGCCGGCCACCGGGCTTGGGCCAAGCTCGGCCCATTCGTTTTTTCGTACGTGGGCCTTGCCGCTAGCTGAATGATCTTGAACGGAGCGATAGTCAGTTTTTTTCTAACGTAAATTCTCAGCCAAAGGGGAATGAAAAAATCTAGGGGAGGGTGGGGCAAAACGGCCCCCCTTCAATTGTCAATAACTTGTGAATGACATTGTAAAAATTCCCAGTTTCAACTCCATTTTGAAAATAATTTTTCATTCTTCACAACGAGCTCTAACTCATCCCAATCGGATTATTGAATCGGAAAATATTAACGATTGAAGGGGGGCCGTTTTGCCCCATCCTCCCCTACAAGATGGCCTAAAAATTTGTTCTGTGTACAGAAACCAGATGGAGTGAGTTGAGAGTGAACTGAAAAAGATTTATAATTTTTAAAAATGTTTAAAAATGCGAAGTGAAGACGCCGCCATTTTGACAATCCCTTGCGCCAGAGGGAGCAGCTGCCCAAGCAAAATGGCGTCCACACCTGTCAGCCACCTCGAATTTTTGAACACTCATTAGAATTATTTACCCTCTTCAGATCACCTTCAACTCATCGCATGCAATTCCTAGAACAATAAAAAAATCTCAAGCTATCTTTCTTATTCTCCTCTCCTCCTTTTACCGTATGAATTTTGACATTTTTTTGGATTCTCCGATAAAAATAAGAAAAATGTTGAATTGAAATGAGGATAACCGTACCAGACACTTGATCTAAATTTGAAATGATTTTTACGTAAGCAAAATGTCTACAAAGATGTGTAACGGCACTATTCCGACGGGTAAGTTCATAGCGATTACATGTCAGCGATTTTCATATACCAAGAATCTAAACACGTCCTAAAATCCTATTGGATATAAGCACATGCATCGCTTGTGGTTCCAGTGCACATTTGCTAACGGTTTCGTCCGTTTTATATAATGATATAAATGTCACTCAGTCTAACAATTTTATTTTAGAATAAAAATATTTTACTCAATTCGTGTTGATTTTTCACAATGCAAATTTAGATGACAAAATGGGACTAAACGTCCATCATTTGAGATGAAAATAGTGGTTATCGTAACGGGGTTTCGAACATCGAACTCGTATCAGTTTCTTTGATATAAAATACTTGTTAATCGCAGTCTTGGGTGAAAATTATATGGAGTACAGCACAGATATACCCTGACGCACAGCCGATATAGATTATCAAAATAGCATGAGAATAGTAATTCTCAAATTGTCATCACATTTAACGTCTAGTTAAACACATTCAACTATTTTAATCATTCAACATTTCAGCAATCGCGGATTTACCGGTGTACGTGCGCCTTGTCGTATGATGTTGAACTCAGTGCGGAGTATAAAATGTGATTGAGAGTAGGGAGACACAATTCACCTGTTACGACATATCCCTCCTTCCGTGTATTCATTACAACGGAGGAGAAAAGCCGCTTGAGGCGTACCGCGGCACCCGGAGTGGGGACACCATGCGGGGCATTGACGGACCGAGAGTGGGGATATGAAGTTCCGCCGAGAGGATCGCACGAATGGGATGCAGAATCGGGTGTTACGGCGAGCGCTGAATAAACCGAAATACAGTAAATAGGACACTATCACAGGTTCCGTTGATCTCATTTCAATTTTAATGAAGAATAATAGTCCAGTTAATGTGAATACAGAAAATTTATTAGAATTTTTAAAGGCAAGAGAATCGTCTGCTGGTTTGAGGATGGGAATCACGTCATGCGAGAGAACAAACGGTAGATTTCTGGGGCAGTAGAACAATTGGAATATTCTGTCTTCCCCCGTTTGTGAGTGAGGGAAGTAGAATTTCCTGGGATTGGGTGTTCAATACCGTCCAAACCTAGGGCAAGAATGAATTTTTAGTTCATTAGTCTAGGAATAGGTGTATAAAGGTGCTATTTTGGGGCCTCCGGCGAGGTCACAAGTGAAGCAACCGAAAGTTGAATCACGTAAAGCACCTGATGTCTTTGATTTCACTGTCCACATGGGACCAACGAATTTTAATGTAATCAGGGAGGCAGGAGTAGACTATCTTTCAATAGATTTCTGTATAATGAAGGATAAAATGTTGTAATGGCGTGAATTCTATGGCAGGTCATGGTTGCCGCATAATTTTCTCATTTAGAAAGATCATCTATTCACGGAATAAAACCAATAGAGGGTTTAAGTTATGTCATTTTAGCTCCATCTTTGCAATGTCCGAGGAAGAAGTATTTTGTGGAATCCTCATGATTCGCTCTCATCTGTAGGAATAAATGTAAAGGTCAAAATCCTCTCTGAATAAAACAAATGCTGGTCATTTGATTCTTATCGCTCGTATCCAAAGCATCATCTAACGCTGAGAGCATTGCCACCGAATAAGATACATTAGTTATTCAAATGGAAAGTGTGTGGGCAGTGTGCACCCATCGGCGTTAGAATCGGAAGATCGGGGAATTTTTTCGTCGACATTTTTCAAATAAGTATTCCCTTTTTTTGTCGGTGATCGCTCCTTTTTTCCAACGGTCAAGCCGCCTATGGTAATGCATGCTGCATCTAGGGTTAGAGACAAGAAAAAAAAATGCTCGGTATATCTTTGGTGATTTACGTCACCAATTTGTCCGCCAAGGTGAGATCCCACAAATCTTTCGTTCAGATCATCAGGAAATCTTGCTTTTGCGTCGTTTTTTTTGTGACAAAATTTCGGGCTTGGTGCGATGCTCCCGGATGACATTTATTTGGCTATAGTTGTCTGGCGATTCAGCTTAAAATCCAAATGCGGCTGCAGACAAATCTCGAGGTCAGAAACATTTTTTTGCGGAAGTATCATACTAGAAATCACTCCAGAGTGACAATTCGCCAAAAATTGCAAATTCGTTAGAAAATTCTATTGGATTTCTATTCGAATTTCTATTAATTTTTTATCTGTGTTGATCGAAATGTTTAATAGAAGAGATTTTTTAAATAGAAATTGTTCATCCTAAATTTTCTACTGTTTTTTATTCGATTTTTTCAATTGAAAGGAATGAAAAATCGATTGGAAAAGACGTGGAAAATTTTTGTCGCGGAAGTTTTGTAGAAAATGTCTCAATGAACAGGCCAATAGCTGGACTCTGGCCAATACCTGGACGATTTTACTTTTTATTGAATAGTATATAAATAATAGAGTGAAAACTGTACGGATTATTATCATTATCAATCATAACACTAATGTATAATCATGTGATGAAGTTTTTTTCGAAATATCAACATTACAGCAAGAAAAAAAAATATTCGGGAGGTACAGTGCTGGGTGGCGTGACGCTACAATTTGCTAAGCATCAATGACAATGTGTCGTGGAGAAAATAAAGAAGTTCTCTTCCGAAAGAGTCAGATGTGGGGAATAGCCCAATATTTTCAGGAGGAAAATCACATCCCGAAGATTACGAATCTATTTGGCCTTGTATTTCTTCACATTCAATAAAACAAAATTCACATGTTTGTATAAACTGGATAAAAATTCCAAATTCCTCCAGACCGCGCATGTATTGGCCATCCACCGTCCATCTACTGGCCCTAGCGTCCAGTTATTGGGGATTTGGACGCTATTCCACTTTTCCCTCATTTAATTATTCTTCTCTTCATTTTTTCCACTTCAAATTATTGTTTTTTCCTAATCCACATATTTTTTGAGGTCTAGAACAATCTTTTTGTTCATTTAGCTACTTCATCGATTTTAAATCTTTTAATTAAGTTCAACATTTCCTTAACCGTCCAGCTATCGGCCTGTTCACCCTAGAAAAAGTTGTATCGACAGACGAAATTCTGCTCTTTATTTCTGTAAGATGTTTCTATGCGACATTTTTCTATGATTTTTTCAAAATTATTTATCCATGATCCAAATCATGGCATATCACAATACGTCAGTCATATCAAACAAAACAGAGTTTACTTTGACAATCAGCAGACTGGGACGGATGCAGACGGTAGAAAATACTTGTCCTCCGAGAACATTCGATTGACATTTTCCAGACGAAAACACTCACAAATTGGGTCACATGTGCCACTGTTGGATCATTACAATATAACGGTAATTTCAACATTGTGTTGATGTTTTCCTCCGGTGAATGTGGGAATGATCTCGAAAACAAACTACGTGATTATGGGTATGTCGTGATGACGCACACGTCTATCCCCTTTCCATTAAATTCGTAGTAGAGGTACGATTGAAAATTGACCGCATTTCTCTCAGGTCGGCACTCCCCTGAGTCAGGTAGGGATTTAGGAAAATTTTTGGAAACTTACGATGTGTTTAATAATATTTAATTCTCAACATTCAACTCTGTAGGATTTAACAATCAATAGTTGACAGCTCTAATTTAACCCTCACATTGAGCCCTCCATATTTAACTGGAGATGTTCAACTTCGTCTCGGATTTCATCGAATATTAATTCCAGGAAAATTCCAGAATTATTTAAAAAATCGTCTAATAAACTAGTGAATTTACTCCTGTTGAGGAAGGGTTCAGAGACCCAGAACTTCTAATAGATGATTCTAACTGCATTCTCATTTGCAACATCATAATTCCCGGTGATTGCATCATAAAAATAAAAATACGAAGCGAAGAAATGTTGACCCTACTGGAGAAAATAATCCGCCTGAATCATCGGTTGAGAATTCACCTGGACATTCGCATTTTCGGCACAAAATGAGTGGTCATATTCAGAAAATGTTCGGCATCTGACGATATGTTTAATGATATTTAATTCTCAACATTCAACTCTGTAGGATTTAACAATCAATATTTGACAGATATAATTTAACCCTCACATTGAGCCCTCCATATTTAACTGGAGATATCCAACTTCGTCTCGGATTTCATTGAATATTAATTCCAGGAAAATTCCAGAATTAATTAAAAAATCGTCTAATAAACTAGTGAATTTATTCCTTTTAAGGAAGGGTTCAGAGACCCGGAACTTCTCGATGATTCTAACTGCATTCCCATTTATGCAGTCTCATAATTCCCAGTGATTGCATCATAAAAATAAGAATACGAAGCGAAGAAATGTTGACCCTACTGGAGAAAATAATCCGCCTGAATCATCGATTGGGAATTCACCTGGACATTCCCCTTTTCGGCATAAATTAAATGGTCATAATGTGTCTTACATAGTTGAGATTATCCGTCAATGTATTTGTGATCAGACTCCCGCGGTAATCGGCCTCACCGGCATGCAAGTAGTGTGTGGGATTACGGAAAACAGAAAGTTGCCCTTTCGCTGCGTCGACACGAACTCATGTTGACGCTACAAGTTGGCCTTGACCGACGTTTCGATGGGATTTATCATTTCCTCGCCGGCCGGATAACTGTCTCCTGCGTTGAGATAATGTTCCCATTTTTTTCCTCTCTACTTATGTCATTTTTTTCGGTGATTCAGCGCACCACAATTCTGTTCCAATTAGTGTCGTAACTTTCGCATCAAAATATCGATGAAATTTCTGTCATTCGACAAAATAATTTGTAGCATAGTCCCCGGACATTTGGATTCCAATGTCCTTGGGAAGAAAAGCAATGACACGTGTTGAGGAAAAGAATCCTTTTTTAATTCAGGGGACGAACTTCGAGGAATCAAACGGTAAAAACGAGAGTTTTACGTATCGATCATGTTAATCGATGATTGAACTCCGAGGGACTGAATTCTGTCAATTTTACCCGGTGGCATCAGTGACTTCAATGGCTCTATATTAATGAAAAAATCTCAAACATATGATGATATTCAAAAATGCGAAGTCATGGACAAGATTGGACGCCGCCATCTTGCTTGGTCACCCCCTCCCTCTGCCGCAGAGGGCTTTAAAGATGGCGGCGTCTCCACCTCGTTATTTTAAACATTTCTTTAAATTATTTATCCTCTTCAGATAATCCTCAACTCGCATCATCTGGTTTCTATATGAACAACTTTTTCAAGCAATCTCTCAAATTTTTATATTCCCTTTTGGCAGAGCATTCATGCCCCGAAGTTTTCTCCACTCTTAAAACCCCTTTATCATATATTTGAAAATGTTGTCACCATTATCAAAAAATTCAAGAATAAAACGAAAATAAAATGTTGATTTGTTATCAACCATAGCTCGAGTAATCAAATGGTAAAAACGAGAGTTTTACGTATCGATCATGTTAATCGATGATTGAACGCTGAGGGATTGAATTCTGGCAATTTTACCTGATGGCATCAGTAACTTCAATGGTTCTACATTCATGAAAAAATTTCAAACATATGATGCTCAAAAATATGAAGTGGTTGACAATATCGGACGCCGTAGTCTTGCTTGGTCACCCCCTCCCTCTGCCGCAGAGGGCTTTAAAGATGGCGGCGTCCGCACCGCGCACTTTTAAACATTTCTTTAAATTATTTATCCTCTTCAGATAATCCTCAGCTCGCACCATCTGGTTTTTATGGAATGAACAAATTTTTCAAGCCATCTTTCAAATCTTTCCATTCCCTTTTGGTAGAGAATTCATGCGCCGATGTTTTCTCCATTCTCAAAACCCCTTTATCATATATTTGAGAATGTTGTCATTATCATCAAAAAATGCAAGAATTAAACAAAAATAAAATGTTGATTTGTTATCCACTATAACTCGAGTAATCAAATGGTAAAAACGAGAGTTTTACGTATCGATCATGTTAATCGATGATTCAACGCCATCTTGCTTGATCCAGGGATCGAAACAATCATCAATTTTAAAATAAAGCTAAATTTAGCTTATATTAACTGATAATATTACCCAGCAATTTTCAATTACGAAATTAATCACCAATCGAATATTCAAATTCCGAAATAGTTTATCAACCAGTAATTGTATCAGAAGATTGACCATTACATGTCTAATCGAAAAAATCCTTTTATGAAATTTGGAATTATTTACTCAATAGTTGATAGAAAAATTCAATTATGGATTGAAAAACCATAGTAATAGAAAGATGCAAATTTTAATAATATTACAAAATATTACACATCTAATGATTGACGACCGATCGCTGGCTTAATCACCCGCTCCCCCCGCTCTACTCCCGTAGAGGGCTATAAAGATGGCGGCCCCTCCACCTCGCACTTTCAAACACTTCTTAAAATTATTTATCCTCTACAGATAATCCTCAACTCGCATCATTCGGTTTCTACAGAATGAACAAATTTTTCACGCAATCTTTCAAATTTTTCTATGGTCTTTTGGCAGAGAATTCATGACCCGAAGTTTTTCCCGCATTTCAGTGACGTTTTCTTCACTCTCAAAGCCCTTTCATTATGCATTTGAGAATGTCGTAATCATTATCTGCGAAAAATTCAAGAATAAAACAAACATAAAATCTCGACTTGTCATCAACCATAGCTCGCAGTAAAAATAAATAGAAATGAATAATTCTTCCTATTCGAATGTCTTTCAGTTCCATCACCACTGCAAACGAATAAAAAAATATTGACACGGCGTATATCCTTGAAGACAACGGAAGCCCTTGAAAAACGCATTGAAACCACCAGTTCACTCTCATTTCCAAACGGTGTCATTTTTTCCAGTCCTTCCCTCAACGTCTGAGGAATGTTTTCGCTTATTTTCTGCGTATTAAATCGAAGGAACGTGATGGTATTATGTGATAAGTATTGGAATCTCAGATCACGTTTATTCATCGGAATTCATGCCATTTCTTCAACCCCAGTGACGCATTCCGGTGACGTTGAAATGTAGCAAATTCAATGGGAAATCAATCTAAATGGCGCAGCTCTATTTTCATTATCGACGAAAGATTGTTTTCGAAGTTTAATGCATCACAAGAGATTGGAATAACGATTATTTATTTACATCATTTGAAAATCTTTGATAGTCATCAAAAACAACTGTTTCAATTCCTCAATATCGAAATGTCAATAAGCAATCGACATTCTTCACTTTTTCCCTCAATTTGAAAATCAATCTCAAAGTCAGGCGAACAAAAATTTTTCCTTTCCTGTTTCATCATGAATAAAAAATTTGTCTCCATAACATAAACACCTGATTTGCGCACCATCCAAAGAGATTTTTTTACTTGGATGTCGTTCTATCTCGTTTATACGTCTTTCAACTTCCGTCAGTAGGTTGGACAGGAAGTGACAGATGAAGATTTTAATGTATTCTTCCCTGTTTTTCTGTCTGTGAAAAAAAGGCAATGGTCATCGATATGAATCGTCCGACACTGACAGAAAAAAATGCTTTTGACAAAGAAGGTTACTTGATACAAGAAAAAATCGTCTTAACAACTTTAAGCATCGTGAAATTTCCTGATACCGTGGAGGTAGGAGTATCGGGACATCTAAGAATTTTTCGACGGCAAAACATGTTAATTTCATAAGCCAAGTCGGAAATAAATAAATTGAACGAATGGAAAGTGATTCTGATCATGTTTCGAACAAAAGAAAGTCAAATAGTTGTGGAAATTATTTATAATTAAATTAATATTGGCATAAATATATTAAGTCTCTGAAACAGTAGTATCTGGACACCAAAATGCACCTGGATGCAGTATCCGGACAAGTGAGGGTGCAGTATCGGACAGTATGGTTTTCTGTACGCGTACTGCCAAATAATTGATACAATTTGATAAGTTTGAATATTTATTGGATAAATGGTTACAAAACAGAACTCCATATAAAAATTTGTGAAAATTACTGTAACATAATTATTTGCGATTTACTTTTTTAATAGTTTTCTTTCAACTGGCTTTTATTTTCCCCCTACAATATACAATTAATGGATTAACACAGGTGATATCGATTCACCTCTCACATTCAACAAGAAATGTCAAAATGTCAGACAGCAAAAGTTTTAATTGAGGTTACAATGGTCAGTTGCAAAGCAATCTGTATTATCGTGAAATTTTTCGATTAACATTTTATCGAAGGACTAAGGGGAGAGATAGAACCGTAAAAAAGACAATCGGTTGTAAAGAAGGAAGGGATAATAAAAATAATGATGATGATAACATTCAACTAAGTTGAAAATCTGATAAAATTAGTAGAAAAGAAATCTTATTCGATTTAATAAAATGAAATAAACAATGAATTATACATGACAGAAGAAAATAATGTATAAAATAACCATTTAAAAGCATATTGCTAATTTATTAGCAAAAATGACTCTACTATATGCATTGTTACATGTGTAACGAAATGTTGAAAACACGATGTAAAAACGTACTTCAGTAATGAAAATAATTACTGAAATTTTTGAAAGTTTGGGAATAAATTTTAATGAAATCACGGGAATATAATTCTCCCCATGAGGATGAAGATCCAGAAATGGAGGCAGACGAGTTGGCAAAGACGAGAAAAAAAAGTAATGATGGAAAAAGGTGAGATACTCATCTATGGTGATGCGGTATTGGACTACAATCTGAGGTCAATGCATGAATAATGTATTTTTGACTTGTGGATTTATAGAATCGTAGTACTCAATACAAAGCGACGTAAGTGGTGCAGAATTGTGTAGCACTTGTGCCCACTTGCGTGCGGAACATTTTTTGCTGTCTGGTTGAGGCTGGACTGGCTTACGCCGATATTCATCAGCACAAAATAAACACTTCAATGAAATTACTATTGAAAATAGATTGTTTAGACTTCAAGGAGTTTAATTGTTCATAATTTGGGATTTCACAATTTGTCATTTCCATTATTTAATAAATAATGGAAACCAAAAATTAAAATAAATATAAATTTAATAAGTAACCAAAAAAAATCTACAAATTTTTCACAATTTATAATTAATAAATCATGGGAATTATAATGGGAAGAAATAATGGAAATGGAAATTTTCGATCATTATTATATAATTTCCAATATATAATTTCCATTATTTATTAATTATAAATGGTTTAATTATTTATTTGGAAATTATAAAATAATAATCGAAAATTGGACAGAAGCGGGCTAATGACGTCACAACTCCCTAAACTTCGTAGTTGTCTCACTACGAAGCGCCACTTCCGCTGCACCCATGAATGAAACCCCATTATCCACCACTTTTATTTTACTCGATTTCTCCATGCGCGTAAAAATATACAGCCACGTGCCTGGAGCCTCGAAAAAGTCTGATCCCCTTCTTATTTGTCGCGACTGAACTCGATTGTCGCCCGCTAACTTTCAAAGCCGAAACCCAAAGGAAGCGAGAGGACAGCAAAATAAAGCCGGCGAGATATGAAATGCAGAGGAGAAGGTGCGTAAAAATTACCAATATAACAGATAAATCGACAACATGATATGCGATATCAATCTGTTACGAAGTTATTTTTCATGAATACCAATATTCCGTACATTAAATTTTACGAAAAAATTATTAGAATAGAACGTTTAGACTTCAGAAGTTTGAATGTGACAAATTCCACTAAAAATTATGAGAAATCGCGCAGGGGTGGGATAATGACGTCACAACTCCCTAAACTTCGTAGTTGCCCCACGACGAGGCGCCACTTCCGCTGAATCCATGAATGAATCCCCATTATCCCCCACTTTTATTTTACTCGATTTCTCCATGCGCGTAAAAATATACAGCCACGTGCCTGGAGCCACGAAAAAGTCTGATCCCCTTCTTATTTGTCGCGATTGAACTCGATTGCCTCCCGCGAACTTTCAAGCCGCCGATATATGAAATAAAACTTTGATGCCGGCGGGATATGAAATACAAAAGAGAGGGTACGTAAAAATTATCAATGTATAAGGTAAAACAACAGCATGATATACGATATAAATCTCCTATTCCCTTATGCGGGATAACCTAAGAATAGCGGTACTTTCCTTTTGTTTCCGTAACGTGTGGTAGTATCTCGAGGAAACAACGACCTCTTCATCTGTCACGTGGATCACGAGGCGCCTCAATTCCTCAACTTTTTTTCTCCTCTCGCCATATTTTTTTTTTGTTTTCAAGAAAGGTCGTACGCGTGCCGCAACTCGGTATACTTTTTTCAAGATTCCCCGTGACCTTGAGTGTTCTGTTAGTGCGGAGTTAACCAAGTTTGCGGGACTTTATTGATTCGGCTTTCGGTGAGAAATAAACGTATGAGGTTCATGGACGGATTTTAGTCTGAAGTGAGGTTCAGTAGCCTGAATATTTTCTAGATATCCTCCGTTACGCACATGTTCAATAGTCCGAAGTTGAAACAGGTTGATTATTTCTGTTTCTATGAAGAAATTTTTGAGATGGATAGATCGTTTGGAGTTCATGAAAATTCAAGTGGGAGAAGTTCCACTGGTTTATCGTTGCGTTTACTAAATAAAACTTACGTAATCCTAAGCACATGCTGAAATTTCTAGAAGGACTGTGTGCTCTTGAGTCGTAAAACTTTATTATTTCCGTTTTTCGTTTTCCCAGTGAGAGTTTTCACTTGGCTAGTGAGTTTCACTAGGCTTTTCACTTGGCTAGAAGTTTGCGAACCTTATCTCTCCCAAGGAGCTACTGTCGAGTGGCGAAAACGTGAACCCGTGCATGCAGGGTCCGCGAACTACGCCCCGCCCCCATCTGAGTTCCCAATTGTTTGTTAGTCTCAGGCCAGCTGTATCTTCGCCGCTAGGAAAAACAGATCTCTATACTAACTGGATGGTCTGTCCTTATGGGCCCAGTACGTCGGAGTTGAGTCGAATTAAAGGCTCACCCAGCGCCCATATTACCGGACAGAGTACTAACCAAGACCTCAATGCGCGTGCGTCAACATCCTCGTAAAATTGTGGGGATGGTAATTTTACCGTTCTTCTATAACCACAAAGTAGGGGAGGGTAGGGTAAAACGGACATTTGAACTTTTTTTGAAATATTCATGACATGTTGAATTGTTTATGAAATGGAATAATTTTAGTTTATTTTCACATGTATACCCTCTCGGGTTTTTACATTTTGTCCCCATCCCCGTTGACAATTTTGAAGTAATACAATATAGAATCACTGAAAAAATATGTAAATATAAAGTTCCCCAAGTAACGTTGCCTCAGCTAAGCCATTTTCCGCTAGTTGTCCAAGGTCTTCAGTCCATCCAGGTAAAGAGAGAATACCACAGGTCCGTACTACAGTTGATTGATATCCCCAGCTCTTTCCATGAGTCTAGGGTACCGCTGCCTCCTGGTCGTGGTTAAGGATGGAAACGGTCGTTCTCTCAGCGAAGCCGCTCCAATACGAAGGAACCACCTCCGCAATTTTGCGACACAATTGTCAGCTTGGTTAACCCACCCCAAATTATTGAGCTAGACCCTAGGATCGCCCGATCCTACTACACCGGGTCAGCCCTACCCCAAGCGATTTTGATGACGTCAGTCCATCCTGGGCTGTTGTCATCTCGCTGCTGTGCTGCC
The DNA here is from genome assembly GCF_001412515.2 of Diachasma alloeum. Taxonomy (NCBI): domain Eukaryota; kingdom Metazoa; phylum Arthropoda; class Insecta; order Hymenoptera; family Braconidae; genus Diachasma; species Diachasma alloeum. The sequence continues at coordinate 440,913 of NW_021680378.1, read as the reverse complement.
ATCTCTCGTTCTCGGCAGCCGCCACCTCCCTTGTGGCCCCGACCCAGTGATCCCCGACATGTATTATTATTATTATTATTTGAATTTTTGGCACTACCCGTCCCGTTATGCCCCATTCAGCTTCCTCTCCAGCATGATCAGTGACTCCCAAACATCCCGGAACCATCCATAATCGTCGTTCTCCCCGTTGTAGTGCCATTGTGCCATTCCCCATTCCCCCACATAATTCACATGTGGCTCATCCCAAAATCCTGGTGTTAACCTCTACGCCACATTCACCCAAAGCGCCACTAAACCAGCTCTGCCGCCACAAACTCAGTCCCTCTCACTCCCCCCCCCTAACACAAACCAGTGGGCGACCCTAACCTTTCCGCCAGCGTGCCCAAAAACAGTCGAAAAACACCCCAAAATGTTCAATTTTCCCCCCCAATTCATTACTCTCTCCGTAGATTACATTGAGAGGCACCCCCAAAACCACTTTTCCTCAATTATTTCACAAAAAAACCAAGATTTCCCCCCTAAAATCAACGACGCACCCAAGGGCCTAACCGCCCCGCATGAGCGGCCCCTTCCTCCATCGAATAATTTTATTTTTCAATTGAAAAACAATGATTCCTCTTTGTGGTGAGCTGAGACTGAGCTCAATTGATAAATCTGTTTCTGAGTTATGAATATTTTTTAAAAAGTCAAGTGTCCATTTTACCCTTCTCTCCCCGAATTTTTGGAGCATGTATGAAGTAGCCTTGCTTTATTTTATTGTTTGTTTTCTGCGACCAAGGAACACACAAACACAATGGTGCAGTGTGTCTTTTGCCGAAAAAGAAAAAGAGAGTGCAAAGACTTATCATTTTACGAGCAAGTGTACATTGTCATATTATAGTTATATACTTGAGATCGTTAAAAAGTCAACCTCAACGGAACTTCAACTGATAAAATGCGCAGCACATTAATTTTTTTCAATTTAAAACTAATTCACATATATTGTTATTTTTTCTCTTACAAAGGTTTCTAAAAGATGAAAAATTAAAACTAAAGTGGGTACAGAATATGGGTTTGGTAAATTTCATACTGCAGCAGTATGATACCTTATGCTGTTTGCATTTTTCGAAAGAATCTATTGAAATATCATAGATTTGAACAATCTCCAATCCTCATATTTGCTTTTCGTATCCAAACACATATGGTACGTCAATGAGATAAATAATGTATATTTTCTTTTAAATTTCGTACAGTATTGAAATAGTAAAATATGAAGGACATTTCTCAATCCTAATGGTAAAATGACCACGCCCCACTCCGCGCCATCAGATCCCCACATGCGTACTACCGCTAAATTTAGTACCCTGTCCGGTAATAGGGGCGCTGAGTGACCCTTCTATTTACCTCAACCGCGAGTCAGGGAACCAGCCATGCAGTTAGTATAGAGATCAGTGGTTAGTATATCAGTAGTTTCGGAGATATTCGACTTTCTCTGAAAATATTTTATATGCAATATCTTCAAAACTACGCAACCGATTTCACTTTTTTTCAAAATATTTGTTTCAGTGCCTTCTATCTAAATCAATCAGAACATATACACCGGTTCATACAAACTTTTCGAGATATTCCCGTTTTTTCATAAAAAAAAACATTATAATCACATTAGCGTGTGCAAAAATCGAGATATCAACTTGAAATTTGGACAGGAAATATGTATACCCGTTCATCCGAAGTATTCGAGACATTGGAATTTTTATAGCACCCATGGAGATGGCAGTAAACATCTGAAATTTTTGCTGCTAGTCAGTGTTTCGCCATCAACGTATTGATGGCGAAAAAAATAAGACATGACTTGCATACATTTTCGTTGAATTACATTTCGCTCCACGATTACCTTTCGTGCAATTGAATTTTTTCAATTTATTGAATGTATTAATCCTTCAAGATTATTTACAGCGGTGGTTACATATAATTTGGTATAAATTTAATACATCATGTATCTTGGTTGTACGCTCTAAATTTGAATTTTACATTTTTGGATAAAGTCGTTGATTATCTGGAGGTGTTCTGGCTTCGTTGAGGCCAGGAACACAGCTATGGAGTAAGAGTTCTGGAGTTTTAGGGTGTGCACTTGAATTTGCCACGATTTTCTAAGTAATTTTTATCCAACTTTTCTCTCTGCGCCACGGAGATGGCGCTGACGGACCGGAGTTGTGACGTCACTCAAGATCATTCGAGCATTTTGGAACTGTCATCAGTAAATATTTCTCTTATTATTACAAAATAAAACAATTTGAAGTGTTTAGCTTTGAATTCACGCATAATTTGACGTGACTTATCTAATTAAATTTTGAAAAATTAAATATTTGACGTTATTTATTATTCATTTTATTTTGACTTCCCTGCAGGATCTGGAGTATATGAAAATTGTGAATAAAACATGGGTTTGTATATCAAAACTGAAAATTTCAATTGCTGATGCGAATGGAATGAAATGCATCCGTTTTCTAACATCAGGGATTTTTTTTATTGCAGACGAAAAATAAACAAAATGACAAAAAAGATGAGTTTCTTCACTTCTCTCTTGTTGCAGCGTCTCCAACGAATTATGCGAGATACAACGACTTGTCTACTACAGATTAGATGCTCGTAGGACAGGGAGTTTGTCAAATGCTATTCAAATGTATGAGGATAAACCCTCCGGACTCTAATAAAATTTCTATCATCCATTCATTATTCATCGTTGAGAATATATTCTCAACCTTTTACCGTAAAAATCGAAATCTGGGGAGAAAAAAAAATGTCATTCTGCTGCCAATTTCATAATATCAATTTTGCAATTTGCAATTTTGTTAAGAGCGATGAATTTATTGAAGAATGTGATAATGGAAAGACCTGTAAATGGCAATTTATGGGGGGTATCGAACGTATACTGTTAGAACATCTCATATAAAATTCAAGGACAATGTGCTAAATTACATCGGATGAATAAAAATTTAAAGCTGCGGAGAGGCCGGACCTCAGGAGGTCAAAATGAATGAGAAAAAAATTTTAGTCTGTTTCAATGGCACGCGAAAATTAGCATTCAGAGATGAGATTACGTTGCTGATGAATTGCCGATAGAACGAGTGAGAGATATCCTCGGAGAAAAATTAATTTGCGCGGGGATATAAGCCCGAGAGAATATCCACAAATTGGATTTTTTCAAATTTTTTATCAGACGGATTTTTTTTCGCTTATTCAATCGTTTTTTGCCGATGTAACACATATCAACCAGGAATTTCGTAAGATATCGAACTCTTCGCCCCAAAAATTCAAACGAGATTGCGCGGACTCCGATTATGAAATTGCCACCGCGATTCAGCCCGAATCGAATAATTGGACCTGACAAGTTCTACTTAAGTCTTTCCGTTCAGAACTGGATAGGTCTTGGGAAGCCTCTTGCCAAGTGCTTCCGAGACCTTTCTACCTCTGGTTATGTCCCATTTCAGCACTTGTTAGGTGTAAGCAGGACTTGTATTCAGACTTTCCAAATCCTTGCCGGTCCCCGTAATTCTATCGGCCTATATTAAATCAACGTTCACATCCCTGTTTACTCATGCGTTATCGAAATAAAAAATGCAATTATTGTTTTTTTTTCATCTCGAAAATTGACATTTCACGAGAGGATGGAGGGGAGATGCATGTATGCGGAGGCTTGAAATTTTTACCTAACAAGGGAGGAAAGCTGCAGAATCTATTCTAGCCACTCTTGTCCCTCCGCTTGCATGCATTGTCCAAATAAAATATGAAATTATTAACAAATCTGACCCTTGTTCCAAGTAAAAACCGAAAATCTGACCCTGTGGCCACCGGTGAAAATTTTTTTTTTCAGTTTTCACTTTTTTCACATACTTTCGAGAGTTCTGAATAGCCCGTCACTTAAATAGTTGGAATCAACGTTCACTCGGCTAAAAAATTCAATTTTGGCGAAAGTCGACTTTCCCTCTGGAAAAATCCCAAATCTGACACTTTGGCCCTCGTGACCTTTTGACCGACTTTTCCCCTGAAAAAATCCAAGATCTGACCCTTTGGCTCCGGAAGAAAAATTTTTTTTTTCAGTTCACTTTTTCCACATACTTTTGAGAGTTCTGAATAGCCCGTCGCTTAAATAGTTGGAATCAACGTTCATCCGGCTAAAAAATTCGAGGTCCTCGNAGGGGAGATGCATGTATGCGGAGGCTTGAAATTTTTACCTAACAAGGGAGGAAAGCTGCAGAATCTATTCTAGCCACTCTTGTCCCTCCGCTTGCATGCATTGTCCAAATAAAATATGAAATTATTAACAAATCTGACCCTTGTTCCAAGTAAAAACCGAAAATCTGACCCTGTGGCCACCGGTGAAAATTTTTTTTTTCAGTTTTCACTTTTTCCACATACTTTTGAGAGTTCTGAATAGCCCGTCGCTTAAATAGTTGGAATCAACGTTCACCCGGCTAAAAAATTCGATTTTGGTG
>NW_021680378.1:436110-436311 GCF_001412515.2 Diachasma alloeum | reverse complement strand
ATCAACGTTCACTCGGCTAAAAAATTCAATTTTGGCGAAAGTCGACTTTCCCTCTGGAAAAATCCAAGATCTGACTTTGGCCCTCGTGATCCTTGACACCCTTTGACCGACTTTCCCCCTGAAAAAAATCCAAGATCTGACCCTTTGGCTCCGGATGAAAATTTTTTTTTTTCAGTTTTCACTTTTTCCACATACTTTTGA